>NC_134267.1:67432399-67732899 GCF_031893055.1 Leptodactylus fuscus | reverse complement strand
TTCTCAGTCCAATGATGCTTCCTTTTACATAGGTTCTGTGGATAATATCACTCCTTAAGGAGAGAGCACCTTTAAAGGCGTATGGAGACTTACAAAGCCATTTTCGCACCACTGGGGGATTATGGGAAATATGCAAATCTGTTTTCCAGGATGTAATTAGGAAAACAATGCCTCTGCTTGCTGCCCTCTAGGGACAGCCCCCTTAAACATCATGCATGACTTTTTCAACAAACCTATTGCTAGGATGCAAGGTTTAGCCAAACCAGTAGATCTATTCCAAAAGGAACAGAATCCAAGCTATGAACTGCACTGTTTCGCTCTTTTGGATTGCATCAGCACAGTAAGAGGGCAGCAAGCAGAGACATTGTTTTCCTACTTACATCCTGGAAAATAGATTTACATATTTCCCATAATTCCTTTACGTAGTCTATCAGCTGGGCAAAATGCCTTTGAGTGTGTTGTAGAGACAGATTTATAAGTCAACGATCTATTACCAAGAGGTACACTACAATAGTAACCTCTGACTTCCTTCATAGGGCAGCGGAGGAAGCACTTTCATGTCCTCTTAGTGTCTACTCAGACTATACCTGTAATCCTTTACATATCTGTCTAAAACATAACTGCATGGAGCAATCTGACATTTCTATCTCTGGGTGCATTATTTTTTGTCATTGTGAGTGTGCATATAAATAAATAAATAAATATATCTGTTGGTAAGGTTAGCTCAACTTTTATAATGGGTTTTCAATGGCTTTTGTTGTTTTTGGAGATGGGATTTCATGGTGCAGAAAATTATCATGCTGTATAAAGTCAAGTTAAACAGTGCTTCATCCTTGTACACAAAAATATTTTTGGGATATTTCTTCTTTCACAGAAAACCCCCCTGCAATTTCTTAATGATGACATGCCTAACTTAGAAAATGAAGGAAAATAGACAATTTTAATCAGTGTACCTGAATTAATATATTATTGAATTATGATAAATTCTGCAATATTCAAATATATTTCACTTCCTCACCATTTACAAGGCAAAAAGCAAAGGCCTGTAGTAAGCCTACATTCACTCTAATGTCATAATCTGCTGTCATTCTCTAATGACCATCACATGGCGTTAAAATCGATTCATGCGTTTTGGGGCTTTTCACATGACTGATTTTTTTTGACAGTCTGTTGTAACTGGCCATCAAAAAATATTTTGTATCCTGAGAACAGGCATGCCTCGTGTACAAAATGGCTGTGACCAATGTACAATATTCATCGGTGTTTTGCACAATGTTCTTGGGAATCCATCCTAAAGCAACATCCATTATATGGGGCAGTTCACTTCATGTTTTCATCAGTTTAGGGGCCGTTCACATCAGTTTAACTGATTAATTTTAAGGATATGATAAACTGATAAAAACAATAAATGGAATCTGACGACCATCCATTTACATAAAGTCAACGTTGTATAAAAATGGAACAGTTTCTGTAGAAAAGATAAGTAGGACATACCAGATTTTTGTGTCGTAGAAAAAAAGAAGACAGAAACTGATCCATTTTTATGTAAATTTTTCCATCCGCATAGAAACTGCAATTCAAAACCAAAGGGAGTTTATGCCATGAAAAAAGTTCAGGCCCTCCAAAAACTTTACAATAGGTCACGATAACACTTGTAAGAACCCATATGTGTCGAATAAAGTCTTAAGTCGTATTAAATTGCATGAGATTTTTCTCAACATCTGAACACCTTAACACTGGCATGCTACACTATCCCCAGCCCGGATCATCAGTGTCTAAGCAGGTACCAGAGCTGTGACATGCCACTGTTTAATCTATTACAGCATCTATTAACCTGTTTCTTACCAATGGTAGAGAACAGAGGTTAAGGCTAAGGCTCCACATAGCGGACTGCAACGCTTTTCACAGTAAGTCTGCAGAGTTTTCCTCCGTGGACTTTCTTCTTCCATTATACCTATAGGGAAACCGCCAGCGTTTCCGTAGGTATAATTGACCTGCTGCGATTTACAAACATACAACACAGTTTGGTGTGAGGAAGGTGCATACTGTTCTGAAACGCGTTACCACAATTGTCTGACTTTTTGTAACAATAAAAGAACATTAAAGTGTTCTTTGGTGCTTTTGCATCTAGTTTTTTTTTTTTTTTTTTTTTTTTTGCATTTTTGCAACAGTGCATCTTTTCCTGTGGATAATACCATCTCCTTATCCACTACAATAAACCTCGGGAGGAAGCGCAGATACACATGGTATACATTTTTTCTGATGTGGTAATCTACATCAACCTGCTTCTATTGGAAATCCTTTGGTCTCTTTAATGGATGAGGGAAGTACTACCAATTCTGCAGCACCGCTTAGAGACATGTATGAAAAGTCCACTAGTTATTGTGTCTATTACATAACAACATAAGGTAATAACCCACCCGCAAGGGAGCGTGTATTCTTCATTTTTTATTTTTCTTGATTCATATAAGGTTCCACACAAGGGAGCGTCCCTCTTGTCATTTTTTTCTTTTTCCGCTGGGGATATGATGGCGTGTATCTGAGCAAACCTGGGCTACCGCTTAGGCATCTACTATGTCACCAATCAAAATCACAGCAAACATTTATAGTATATAGCTAACATTTGGTTAGATGTTGTGTCTTTTCATGATCCTAAATTTGTGCAATATTTTCTCATTTATGAATATTGAAATTGATGATTTTACACCATTCTTCTTGAATCCTCCTGCAAATTAGAAAGTGGTGTCACTATTCATACTTAAATAATTATGCTTTATTAATCAAAGAATGAATCATTTCATTGTTGGGATACATTTGCAAAAATCTGATTAATTAAATTAATTATTTAATATTAAATGTTTCCCTGTTGTATTTTTGCTTAGATTTGGGTATTGGTGAAATTGTTCCTGTTGAAGTAAACCATCTAAACATCTGCAAGCCAAAGAGCAAGGATTCGTTTATCTACCAGCGCACATTGCAGTTCATCATTGATGCATTGGATACTGACCTTACAAAGCAGTGACCAGCTAAAGAACTCTTTTAACCTTTGATACTTTCACCTCTCACCTTTCTGCTGAATAGGAAGTGGCTGCCAATTGTAAAATATATGCCCCATTATTTGTACAATAAGATCAATAAATAAATAATCCATATTGTTAGTATTCTGAGTTTGTGTAATTTATTTTAAATTGTGTAGTCAGATCATAAGCAGTTACTGATAGCTTTATCACTAATGATTTATCAAATGTTCCCATATTGCTCAACAGTGGCCCCTAAACAGTATAAGCTCAACAGTGGCCCCTGCACATTGTAATATGCTCCACACAGTATAATATGCTCCACATTGGCCACTACACAGTATAATGGTGAACAGTGGCCCCCCACACAGTATATGCTCCACATTGGTTGCTACACAGTATAATGCATAACAGCTTAAATGCTAAGTATAATGTGGCGGGGGTGCGGATAGCCATTAAACCAAGATTCTGGAACATCAGCGGAAAGGAAAAAAAAAAAATATATATAGGTCACATGACCTTTGTATATTACAGTAAAATAAAGTATTATGCAAACATGTACATTATATAGTTGGATCGGGAAGGCATGGGGGCCTTGTCCTTATTATATGAATTTATCCTGGACAATGCCTTTAATGTAAAGAACATATAGAATGTGGCAGCATCAGTCATAGTTCTAGTGAAATGTAAGTTAGGGGGCGTTCACACTACTGTCATTGTGCGACAGCTAGTGTCCGCTCCTAATATCCGTGCAAGATTTTGAACAGACACTAGCAGCGGACACTACCTATCAGACAATGACGGCAGTGTGAACGCTCCCTTACAGTTGTAAGAGAAAAGATATATCAAAAATCATCCAACTGTCAGTATGAACGTAGAGAAATAAGTGCTGAAAATGATGAACTCCCATAGTTACAAGCTTGCATTAGTCTGTATAAAAATAATGTATCCATTTTTTAAACCAAATTTTTATGTGAAACTTTTTTTTAAAGAATTTTCAATTAGTTTAATTTTCCATGCTACAATCTATATTATTTTTAAGAAAAGTACTGTGTACTACAATTTTCATGAAGCCTAACAATAGAGTGGCACTTGACAATTCCTTAGGGATTTCACTGCAGCACTCACTTCATTTCTATCACTCACAAGACGGACAGAATCCCAACAGAAGATCACACCTGTGTAAATAGCTTCCATAGTGACCCATTATTGCATCCACTATTGAAAATAGATGACGTCACAGTTTATCTATTCCTGCTACCTGCATAGAGCATGCCTAGAAAACTCCTATAGACCTCAATGAGTCAAATCTAGTCTATTGCTGTCTGTGGCCATGACTATGCAGAGATACTCAACTACTTGTTGTAAAAGGAGAAAGGGAGAAAGAACAGTGGGATATTTGGATTTTATGTATAATCGGTGTTTGTGAAATTTTTTACAATAAGAGAACACGAACAAGAACAAATAAAAAAAATCCAAAAACGGGACACGCAGGCCCCAATCAGCATATACATACGAAGGGGGGAACCCCCAACCGAGAAAACTCAATAGGATACAGTCAATGCTGAAGCGACAAATAAAGAAGAAATAAACCGGCCATGAAAGTCAGACAATATGAACGGCATACATACAGGGAACAGGGAGGGGGACAAAGCCCCGGAAAGATAAACAAACAGTCAAGACCACAAACACAAACAAGAAAGGGGAGGGGTACAGGACAAGAGAACAAAGGGGAGAGCCAAAACGGGAAAGAGAAAGACAAAAAGAGAGAGCGAGGAGGATCAGAGACACAACCAAGTCCCCACTCAAGAAAAAGAAGAAGAAAAGTCAGAGGACTCCTGGAAAATCACTCCAGAGCTGCTCAAACCTAGAGGAGTCAGGAGAGTCCTCTGCAACCAGAGCCTCCAATCTCCGAATAAGGAGGAATTCCTGGAGAAACTCAAGAAGGGTAGGCGGAGTATGCTGCGCCAATGCCTCGGAATGACAGCCCTTGCGGCCGTGACAAAATGCCCCAGCAAATCCTTTTTGATGACAGACAACTTACCAGGAATGACCGAAAGCAGGGCCAGTTGAGGCGAAACCACAACTGTGCGTTCACACACTCTAGAGTAGAGGGAGAAGACCGCATCCCAAAATGATCGGAGCACAGCGCACTCCCACCAAATATGAAGCATGGTGCCCCTCTCGGTACCACAGCGCCAACACCGGTCAGAGGCGGCAGGGAAAATCCTATGAAGGAGGTCGGGACAGCGATACCATCTGGTAAGGATCTTAAAGCTCCTTTCCTGCACACTACAGGGCAAATCCAATTTGTGGGAGAGAAGGAAGGCCTTATCCCAGTCGGCCGGCTAAAGGCCTGAGGAAACCTCAGCATCCCACGAGGCCACATACGAGGGAAGCCCTGGCGTTGGATATTTGGATTTTGATGCCGCCCTCTTTGTTCCCAAGAACCTAAACTACTACCGTGGGGACAGAGTGTCTCCCCTAAACATGGAACAAACAATTGTACCGAGCGACCAAATTCTGTCCGCTCCAACAGTCCTTTTAGAGGTATTGACAGTAATGAACTGGAGCACTGATGAGCAGCAGGAAACCCAACACCCACCCCGGGTGGTATAACAGGGATAAACGACCAGAATTCGGGAAAAACCATATTACCACATAATAAAATACAAAGTTCAATATACTATTCATTTGTCATATAAAAAACTGTTATCAAATATAATGCATTCCAGAAAAGTGCATTTATTCACATAATGACACAACTAGGTGCTTCCCATAATAAAATACAAAGTTCAAATACTGTTCATTTACCATATAGAAAAAAACAAAAAATGTTGCCATATATAATGCATTGTATTATGTGGTATTATGTGGTAATATGATTTTTTATTGTTTTATGTATCAATAGGATACTGGTGTATTGTTCTGGTATTGTTGTTAAAGGGGTAATCCCCGAAACGCTGGTGAAGGCGCCGTGTGTTTGAAATCCAATAAAGTGCGTTGTTTGAATTAAACACGTTTGGAGACAGCACAGAGTGTCTCCCCTGTCACCATTCAGAACACATGTAAACTTGGCTAAGGTGGGCATGAATGTGCATGGGTGGGTCAGGAGACGTACAGTAGCGATCAGTCAGTAGGCAGCTGATCTCCGGGGTCTTCAGATGCTGGACAACTGCTCAGTCCGCTGACATTATTCTTATGTGTATGGGCAGTGTTTTGCATATTTATTGTTAACCATTTATTCTCTGAAAGGTTTTGTATAAGTGCATACATTGAAATGCTGAGCAAATACAGAAGCATTTCTAGTGTCATTCTGAATCCTTCTGTAGCCACTTATTTTGTCGTGGCGTCTGGTTATATTTGAACAGGATTCTCATATGTGATCTACAACATAATAAAGTAAAATAAATCAGACATAAATCAGAATATTTCATGCTATCCCGATATTCCCCAGTGTCATTGCTGTAGATAAACCCGTTGTTCCATGATCTTTACTGCCAAGGATACTAAGTTATCTCTCCTCATACAGACAGTTTTGATGCTTGAGTGTTCAGTTGAGACTTCATCATCTGAGGCGATTCTCAAAGGGATATGGCTACCACACACAAACCAGGCGAAGAAAAAAAGAGCCATAATTTATACTAAGAAGTATGCATTTCTATTATAAGAGATCAGAGAATTTCAAGTCAGACTTTTATCTCCTTCACTACGCTCTATGCATAAACAATGCATTGAAACATCTCAATAAGTCGGCTTCCTTCAGAGGGACGCACCACCCCCATCTAGGTTAGAATTTTCTATAATGGGGTTTACTTTTTCCTATGTTGTGTATGTATTCATCTTTTGTTTGATAGGAATATTCCCTAGAAAGCGATTTTTTTTTCACTGCAGTTTTGATCTTGACGGCTTTTATAGAATTAGAATTTTAATACATATGCATGGTCTTACAGATAATGAAAGCATGATATTGGTGTAGTCAACAATGAAATTAATATGCAACTGTAAAAGTATGAAGCTTGCGTAATAAAATTCTATTTAGTACCACCTTTTAAGCACATTGAGGCACACTGAATATAATTGCATATCACTTTCATTAAAAAGTCTGATGTTTTCGGCCCTAAGGCCAAGGCCCCATGTTGCAGAACTGCAACTTTTTTGTTGTTGTTGCAGAATTTACTGCCTTTTTTGAGCCAAAATAAAGGGTGACTTTAAAAGAAATGGGAAATATCTAAGAAGTACCTATAACTTCTTCCCCTAGCTCAATTCACAACTGGATTTTGCTCAAAAGAAATGCAGCAAAGTCTGCAACAAAAAAACTGTTTTTCTGCAACGTGGGGGCATTAGCTTAAGGACGGTGCCCCACATTGTGCAAATGCCACGGTTTGGCTGTGGCGGAAACTCTGTGGCAAAAAGCGTGGTGTTTTACAGTCCCATCCACACATTGCAGAAAAATACACACAGCGGAAAAGCTGCGATTTTCAAAACCGTCGGAGTTTTGGAATCGCAGCATGGCAATTATACCCACAGAAATACTGGAATTTGCCCTATAGATGTAATGGAAGCAGAAAGTCTGTAGACTTTGCTTTTTTTTTTTTTGCTGCAGCCCCTTGCCTAAGGCCGGGGCCCCACGTGCCGGATGCGCAGCGATTTGCACTGCGGGAAAAATCACGGCGTTTTACAGTAACAGTAAAGTGGATGGGATTCATGTGAATACCATGGGCACTCTGTGTTAAAATCCGCAGCGCGAACATGCTGCGATTTCCAAAAACAGCGCGGTTTTGAAAATCTCAGCATGTCAATTATATCTACAGAAACTCCAGAAGCTTTCCCGTTGATATAATAGTAACAGAAAGTCCACGGAGGAAAACTCTGTGAAGTTTCTGTTCAAAGCGCTGCGGGAAGAACCACGATGCGTTGTCGAGGGGGTCCATCAGCTCCTTTACAAGCATAATCTCTACAGGCACTTATCTCACCTAGCATCTGGTGCCAAATAGCCAAGTCTCCTGTAAACATCAAAATGGAGCTGGGTGTGTGTGCACTGCCAACAATCAATATCAATAACTGTAGGGCAGAGGTATGATTGATTAAATAGACAAAGGGTTAAGAGATTAAAGGGGTATTCCAACATCACATACTCACCAGTCTTCACTGCTGTAAAATCTTCTTTCTTCCTGGTTTCTTGCATCATTTGGTGGGCAGGGTTTCACATGCAACCTGCCGTTTATCTCCGCCCCCAAATTAACGTGTAGCTCCGCCCAACGCATAGCGTGATCCTATGGGGGGGCTGAAGGGCCTGTGATGTCATCAAAGGTCCTCAAACAACACTATATGTACAATATTGGACTATGAAGTACAGGCAGGAGCAACTCCATTCTGTGTTACATACAGACACTGCCTGTCTCTGCCATAATGAACACAATTGTATTAGCTAGCCTGATAACTGGGAGAACAGAAGCCGAGTTCAGAAATGAAAGCAGCTCCTCTCCCCTATCTGACAGCAGGGACCTAGATTACGTGGTGCAGACACAGGAATAGCTAGAAACACAGGCTCGCTCCTGTGCACTTAGCCCCTCCTCCCTCCTACTTGAGAGCAGGCAGATACATCACTTGACTTTTGAGCAGATAAGTCAAGGGCTGTGTCAACAATGAAGTGAATAAAGTAAGATAGTGGACAAACAAAGCAGTTTTGCTAAAGCAGTGTATTTAGGAAAAGTCTTACATCCACATTAACAAGCAGTATAGATAGGATCCTTGTGATGGGACAACCCCTTTAACTAATCACTTCAGTACCGGGCCAATTTCCCTAGTTCAGCAGCAGACACATTTTTGGGTGTTTTTGTATATGTGATTGTGAGGGCTATAATATTTTTTTAATAGTCATTCAAGTAGTTTTTGCATTTTTTTTCAGTGACACATTTTTTATGTTATTTTCATGTTTTTTTTTGTTTTTTTTAATATATATTTTTGGTGTCTCTTTTTCACGTTTCACTTTTTTTTAATAGCCAAAAGTGCTGTTAAAAAAATATTAAAAACAGTTTTCCCTCAACGTTATGGTAATTTTTATTTGGTATTACGTCGTCAGAGGTGGAGCTAGAACCTGTGATGTATGCACAGTATTGGCATATTATTTTTTACTTTAATTTCTTTTATTTTACTTTTCTTTTATTTTATTTATTTTATTATTTTACTTTGTGTCCCCATAAGATCATAATAGACTTTTATCGACATTTTAACAAGTATTTTTTCGGGGGTGGGGGTGGGCTGATTTCTCCTGTAGCTGGGGCTGATGCATTTATCTCCAGTTACAGAAAAAATTCAACCTCTTGCCCATAACTGCTGAGTAGAGATGAGCGAACACTATTCGAAACAGCCATTTCAAGTAGCACGCTCCCATAGAAATGAATGGAAGCGGCCAGCTCTCAGACTTTGCCGGTGGCCGGCCGCTTAACCCCCCACGTGTAAGCTACGCCCATTCTGCCCATTCATTTCTATGGGAGCGTGCTATTCGAAACGGCTGTTTCGAATAGCGTTCGCTCATCTGTACTGATGAGCAGATCTGGGTCCTCTAGGACCCAGCAGCTCTAAAAGTTTCTTATCCTCTGTGGATCACGTGACCACTCGGTCACAGGGGAGCCGCAACATGGCGCTCATTGATTGCTGTGTACACAATTAACGGTTTGGAAGGGACGGTAATAAATCGTCCCTTCCTTCTCTAGCCCTTCCCAACATCCGCCATAATAGTACAGCAGATGTCGGGTGTATAAATATGGTCGCTACCATAGTGGGCATTAAACCCTCTGGCGCCTTGGTGGCACTGCCATTTTGCTGGGGACTGCCGATACCCGGAGGCTGTGAAGGCTCCCAGGCTTGCCTTTAGTATATTTCTATTGCAGGCTGCTCTATAAGTGACATACCTCAGTTTATTATAACTGTGCCCCTGATCAAGTTGCCATCAGTTTTTTTTTCAGTTTTTTTTTTTAAATTCTTCTATCTGATTGAAAGATCTGGTCCCTGGAAGGTTATATGTGAATTAGCACTTACTCTCCAAGTGGGTGGCAACCGGATATTTTCTCTGAGAAATACAAAAGGTTCTACCTTGTGAGTGAGAGTGAATTCATATATAACCTTCCAGACACCATAGCTTTTGAATGGGTGGACAGATTTTTGTTAAAAACGTCAAACTGGTGAGGCGCAAAGTGGTGATCAGTTGAGGTTTGTCACTTAGTATTTTGTACTTGGTGACAAGTCCTCTTTAAGTCATGTACACACACTACAGGTAACATTGGTGACAAGATGAAAACCACAATTACATCCCTACATTCTTACACAACAAGATCCTGAAGTAAAGAGGAATTGCAACTCCAGCTTTACAACCTGGGCAAGTGACTGCATTACAAGGGTAAGTTCAACAATTGCTGCACAGATTGGTTGAATGAAAATGACATAGATAAAGCAGCATGTTTTAGAATAAATGCAATGTATGACATGCACCTCATGAAAAAAAAAAAAATACAAAAATATAATCACCTGTACAATAAAGTATATCATATGTACTTTATTGTACAGGTGACTATATCCAATTCACGTTAACAATTACCGTGCTATGTTTGGATGCTCTATGGTTCCGGGACCCCATTTCTTTGTCTGTTGGTAACAATCCTTCTACTATGACCTTTTAATGTTTTCTAATTAAAGATAGAAATTTTATCCCCAATTATTTTGAGTATTCCTCCCTTTTGTTCTGTTTTGTCTATCTAGTTTGGCATAGGAATACATAAAATGTTAGACCCATACAGGGGGAATTGACTATATGTTCTGCACTTAGCCCCTATTCACTTGATGTCATGCTTATGGTATGTCCATTAAAATATAGTAAAAACGGACAAATATTCATCTGTTGATGTCTGTTATTTTACTTTTTTTTTTGTTTATTTAGTTCTGCTTTCTGAGCATGTGCAGAAAAAAAAGGGGCAGAAATACTGAACAGTATAACGTCCGATAGCCATAGACATTAATGTTAAAAAAAAAAAAATAATGGACACTACACATCAGGTCAGTTCACACACACAGAGACACCCTGCTCCATTACTACAGGTAAGTAAATCTAAACACTTCTTTATTAACCCACAATGTTGTGAACATTTCCTTAGTTTTCTTACATTGTTCCAAGATTGTAACACTGGATAGCGGGGGGAAAAAATAGAGCATTAGGTGGGCAGGCTAATGGGAAAGAAAGGAATAAGAAGCAGGAAAAAAACATTCACACAGAGGTTTAACCAGAACTGGGGAACTCATCTACTACAACCAAGGTAACAAAGATGAAAATTTCTAAAATGGATCATAAAAAGCTAAGTTTTACCATAAAATTTATCCATAGCGCTGGATTTTTATTGTTTTTGTTACATAATTCAGCTACAAGTGGAATACTTTTGTTCACGGGGAAAAGTTTCCTACTAAGAATGGTTCTTCACCATTATTCTGGTGATTTAGGACTACACCAAGTCCCACCTCTGATCAGTCTGTATAATAAATGGTTTGGCAAAGTTCGGGCTCTGCAAAACTGGCTCTTTACACAAAATTTCCTTTACTTGTTCATAAGCTAGTTGTCCATATCACGTCCTCTCTCCTCTTGTTTTTAGTTAGGCCAGGTAAGAGAGCAACTATGGTAGTAAATTCTAGAATAAACACCTATACTAACCAGCAAGACCTAAAAATGATCTGACTTCTATTTTTTTTATGGCTGGTTACCACCAAATTGAATGGCTTGTACTTTTGACATCTCTGGCCTTACTTTACCATAACAATAAATCCAAGGTACTTTGTTTCTTAACATCCCAAAGCAAATGTACATAGATTCATTGTGAATCCAGCTTTCTCTATTTCAGTTATTATTAGAGATGAGCGAACACTAAAATGTTCGAGGTTCGAAATTCGATTCGAACAGCCGCTCAATGTTCGTGTGTTCGAATGGGTTTCGAACCCCATTATAGTCTATGGGGAACAGATACTCGTTAAGGGGGAAACCCAAATCCGTGTCTGGAGGGTCACCAAGTCCACTATGACACCCCAGGAAATGATGCCAACACCTCTGGAATGACACTGGGACAGCAGGGGAAGCATGTCTGGGGGCATCTAACACACCAAAGACCCTCTATTACCCCAACATCACAGCCTAACAACTACACACTTTACACACTCAATACCACCTCTCTGACAGTAGGAAAACACCTTGAAACATGTGTATTTGGCACTTGCAGTGAGGAGAGCTTGTCACCAGCAGTGAATTTGGCCCTTGTAGTAAGTTGAGGTTGGCACCAACATTTGTTTTGAAAATCAGGGTGGATTGAGCCTCTAACCAGCAGAGTTTGGGCAAATTCATGGTGGAGGGAGCCTCTAAACACCCCAGTTTGGGCAAATTCATGGTGGAGGGAGCCTCTAAAAACCCCAGTTTGGACCAATTCATGGTGGAGGGAGCCTCTAACCAGCCCAGTGTGGGCAAATTCATGGTGGAGGGAGCCTCTAAAAAACCCAGTTTGGACCAATTCATGGTGGAGGGAGCCTCTAACCAGCCCAGTTTGGGCAAATTCATGGTGGAGGGAGCCTCTAAAAAACCCAGTTTGGACCAATTCATGGTGGAGGGAGCCTCTAACCAGCCCAGTTTGGGCAAATTCATGGTGGAGGGAGCCTCTAAAAAACCCAGTTTGGACCAATTCATGGTGGAGGGAGCCTCTAACCAGCCCAGTTTGGGCAAATTCATGGTGGAGGGAGCCTCTAAACAGCCCAGTTTGGGCAAATTCATGGTGGAGGGAGCCTCTAAACAGCCCAGTTTGGGCAAATTCATGGTGGAGGGAGCCTCTAACCAGCCCAGTTTGGACCAATTAATGGTGGAGGGAGCCTCTAACCAGCCCAGTTTGGGCAAATTCATGGTGGAGGGAGCCTCTAAACAGCCCAGTTTGGACCAATTCATGGTGGAGGGAGCCTCTAAAAAACCCAGTTTGGACCAATTCATGGTGGAGGGAGCCTCTAAACAGCCCAGTTTGGGCAAATTCATGGTGGAGGGAGCCTCTAACCAGCCCAGTTTGGACCAATTCATGGTGGAGGGAGCCTCTAACCAGCCCAGTTTGGGCAAATTCATGGTGGAGGGAGCCTCTAACAGCCCAGTTTGGACCAATTCATGGTGGAGGGAGCCTCTAAAAAACCCAGTTTGGACCAATTCATGGTGGAGGGAGCCTCTAAACAGCCCAGTTTGGGCAAATTCATGGTGGAGGGAGCCTCTAACCAGCCCAGTTTGGACCAATTAATGGTGGAGGGAGCCTCTAAACAGCCAAGTTTTGGGAAATTCATGGTGGAGGGAGCCTCTAACCAGCCCAGTTTGGACCAATTCATGGTGGAGGGAGCCTCTAAACAGCCCAGTTTGGGCAAATTCATGGTGGAGGGAGCCTCTAAAAAACCCAGTTTGGACCAATTCATGGTGGAGGGAGCCTCTAACCAGCCCAGTTTGGACCAATTAATGGTGGAGGGAGCCTCTAAACAGCCAAGTTTGGACCAATTCATGGTGGAGGGAGCCTCTAAAAACCCCAGTTTGGACCAATTCATGGTGGAGGGAGCCTCTAACCAGCCCAGTTTGGGCAAATTCATGGTGGAGGGAGCCTCTAACCAGCCCAGTTTGGACCAATTAATGGTGGAGGGAGCCTCTAAACAGCCAAGTTTGGACCAATTCATGGTGGAGGGAGCCTCTAAAAACCCCAGTTTGGACCAATTCATGGTGGAGGGAGCCTCTAACCAGCCCAGTTTGGGCAAATTCATGGTGGAGGGAGCCTCTAAACAGCCCAGTTTGGGCACATTCATGGTGGAGGGAGCCTCTAACCAGCCCAGTTTGGACCAATTAATGGTGGAGGGAGCCGCTAAACAGCCCAGTTTGGACCAATTCATGGTGGAGGGAGCCTCTAAAAACCCCAGTTTGGACCAATTCATGGTGGAGGGAGCCTCTAAAAAACCCAGTTTGGACCAATTCATGGTGGAGGGAGCCTCTAACCAGCCCAGTTTGGACCAATTAATGGTGGAGGGAGCCTCTAAACAGCCAAGTTTGGACCAATTCATGGTGGAGGGAGCCTCTAAAAACCCCAGTTTGGACCAATTCATGGTGGAGGGAGCCTCTAACCAGCCCAGTTTGGGCAAATTCATGGTGGAGGGAGCCTCTAAACAGCCCAGTTTGGGCAAATTCATGGTGGAGGGAGCCTCTAACCAGCCCAGTTTGGACCAATTAATGGTGGAGGGAGCCGCTAAACAGCCCAGTTTGGACCAATTCATGGTGGAGGGAGCCTCTAAAAACCCCAGTTTGGACCAATTCATGGTGGAGGGAGCCTCTAAAAAACCCAGTTTGGACCAATTCATGGTGGAGGGAGCCTCTAACCAGCCCAGTTTGGACCAATTAATGGTGGAGGGAGCCTCTAAACAGCCAAGTTTGGACCAATTCATGGTGGAGGGAGCCTCTAAAAACCCCAGTTTGGACCAATTCATGGTGGAGGGAGCCTCTAACCAGCCCAGTTTGGGCAAATTCATGGTGGAGGGAGCCTCTAAACAGCCCAGTTTGGGCACATTCATGGTGGAGGGAGCCTCTAACCAGCCCAGTTTGGACCAATTAATGGTGGAGGGAGCCGCTAAACAGCCCAGTTTGGACCAATTCATGGTGGAGGGAGCCTCTAAAAACCCCAGTTTGGACCAATTCATGGTGGAGGGAGCCTCTAAAAAACCCAGTTTGGACCAATTCATGGTGGAGGGAGCCTCTAACCAGCCCAGTTTGGACCAATTAATGGTGGAGGGAGCCTCTAAACAGCCAAGTTTGGACCAATTCATGGTGGAGGGAGCCTCTAAAAACCCCAGTTTGGACCAATTCATGGTGGAGGGAGCCTCTAACCAGCCCAGTTTGGGCAAATTCATGGTGGAGGGAGCCTCTAAACAGCCCAGTTTGGGCAAATTCATGGTGGAGGGAGCCTCTAACCAGCCCAGTTTGGACCAATTAATGGTGGAGGGAGCCGCTAAACAGCCCAGTTTGGACCAATTCATGGTGGAGGGAGCCTCTAAAAACCCCAGTTTGGACCAATTCATGGTGGAGGGAGCCTCTAAAAAACCCAGTTTGGACCAATTCATGGTGGAGGGAGCCTCTAACCAGCCCAGTTTGGACCAATTAATGGTGGAGGGAGCCTCTAAACAGCCAAGTTTGGACCAATTCATGGTGGAGGGAGCCTCTAAAAACCCCAGTTTGGACAAATTCATGGTGGAGGGAGCCTCTAACCAGCCCAGTTTGGGCAAATTCATGGTGGAGGGAGCCTCTAAACAGCCCAGTTTGGGCACATTCATGGTGGAGGGAGCCTCTAACCAGCCCAGTTTGGACCAATTAATGGTGGAGGGAGCCGCTAAACAGCCCAGTTTGGACCAATTCATGGTGGAGGGAGCCTCTAAAAACCCCAGTTTGGACCAATTCATGGTGGAGGGAGCCTCTAAAAAACCCAGTTTGGACCAATTCATGGTGGAGGGAGCCTCTAACCAGCAGAGTTGTGGGAAAGCAGGGTGGAGGGAGCCTCTAACCAGCAGAGTTGGTGGAAATCAGGGTGGAGGGAGCCTCTAACCAGCAGAGTTGGGGGAAATCATGTTGGAGGGAGCCTAGTATTAGCAGAATTGTGCAACGCTTATGGTGGATGAGTATGAGGATGCGGAGGAATTGGAGAGGTTGAGTACAGACATGGAGTTTCATGTTGGGGTGCTTTACACAGGTGGGCACAAAAATGAAGGCTCTATCCAGTGGTGGTTCATTTTTATCAAAGTGAGCCGGTCGGCACTCTCAGCTGACAGACGGGTGCGCTTGTCAGTGATGATGCCACCGGCTGCACTGAACACCCTCTCAGATAGGACGCTGGCGGCAGGACAGGACAGCACCTCCAAGGCATATAGGGCAAGTTCAAGCCACAGGTCCAACTTCGACACCCAATACGTGTAGGGCGCAGAGGGGTCGGAGAGGACAGGGCTGTGGTCGGAAAGGTATTCCCGCAACATGCGCCTATACTTCTCACGCCTGGTGACACTAGGACCCTCCGTGGCGGCACTTTGGCGAGGGGGTGCCATCAAGGTGTCCCAGACCTTAGACAGTGTGCCCCTCGTTTGTGTGGACCGGTGAGAACTTGGTTGCCTACTGGAGGAACTGCCCTCCCTGCCGCCAACGTCACATGCTGGAAACATCTCCATCATATTCTGCACCAATTGCCTGTGGCAAGCATTGATGCGATTGGCCCTCCCCTCTACCGGAATAAAAGACGAGATGTTGTTTTTATACCGGGGGTCAAGGATAGCAAAGATCCAGTACTGGTTGTCCTCCATGATTTTGACAATACGCTTGTCGGTTGTAAAGCACCCCAACATGAACTCAGCCATGTCTGCCACAGTGTTAGTTGGCATGACTCCTCTGGCCCCACCGGAAAGTTCAATCTCCATTTCCTCCTCATCCTCCATGTCTACCCATCCGCGCTGCAACAATGGGACAATTCAAAGTTGCCCGGAAGCCTCCTGTATCACCATCACATCATCGGACAACTCTTCTTCCTCCTCCTCCTCCTCCTCCTCCATTAAACGCAGTGAAGCGGACAGATGTGTGGACCTACTCTCCAGCTGTGACGGATCGGATGCTATCCCTAACTCCTCTGTGTGATCTGAGTTATCCCTGATGTCAATCAGGGATTCTCTCAGAACACACAAGAGCGGGATTGTAAGGCTCACCATCGCATCCTCAGAGCTCACCCTCCTTGTGGACTCCTCAAAGACCCGTAGGATGTCACAAAGGTCTCTCATCCATGGCCACTCATGGATGTGAAACTGAGGCAGCTGACTTTGTGGCACCCTAGGGTTTTGTAGCTGGTATTCCATCAAAGGTCTCTGCTGCTCAACCACTCTATTCAACATCTGAAACGTTGAGTTCCAGCGTGTGGGGACGTCGCACAAAAGCCGGTGTTGTGGCACATGCAGGCGTTGCTGGAAAGATTTTAAGCTAGCAGCGGCTACTGTCGACTTGCGAAAGTGGGCGCACATGCGCCGCACTTTCACCAGTAGCTCTGGAACATTGGGGTAGCTCTTTAGGAAACGTTGCACCACTAGGTTGAAGACGTGGGCCAGGCATGGAACATTTTGGAGTCCGGCAAGCTCCAGAGCTGCTACCAGGTTCCGGCCGTTATCACAAACGACCATGCCTGGGCCCAGGTGCAGCGGCTCAAACCATATTGCCGTCTCATCGAGGAGGGCATCCCTCACCTCGGAGGCAGTGTGCTGTCTGTCCCCCAAGCTGATCAGCTTCAGCACAGCCTGCTGACGTCTACCAACGCCAGTGCTGCAACGTTTCCAACTCGTAGCTGGGGTCAATCTAACAGCGGAGGAGGAGGCGGTGGCGGAGGAGGAGGCGGTGGCGGAGGAGGAGGCGGTAGAGGAGGAGGAGGAGGGGGGTGTTCTTCTCGTGTCCCTGCCAGGAATGTTAGGCGGGGAGACGAGGTACACCGGGCCAGTTTGGGAAGCAGTCCCAGCCTCAACTACATTCACCCAGTGTGCCGTCAGTGAAATGTAGCGTCCCTGTCCGCATGCACTTGTCCACGCGTCGGTGGTCAAGTGGACCTTTGTGCAAAGCGCGGA
The DNA here is from genome assembly GCF_031893055.1 of Leptodactylus fuscus. Lineage (NCBI taxonomy): Eukaryota > Metazoa > Chordata > Amphibia > Anura > Leptodactylidae > Leptodactylus > Leptodactylus fuscus. The sequence continues at coordinate 67,715,209 of NC_134267.1, read as the reverse complement.
ACTAAGGGCCCGCCTGATGTTGAGTGACACGTGCTGGTGCAAGGCGGGGACGGCACACCGGGAGAAGTAGTGACGGCTAGGGACGGCATAGCGAGGTGCCGCAGTTGCCATCAGGTCCAGGAAGGCGGGAGTTTCAACAAGCCGGAACGCCAACATCTCCTGGGCCAGCAGTTTAGCGATGTTGGCGTTCAAGGCTTGCGCGTGTGGGTGGTTAGCAGTGTATTTCTGCCGCCGCTCCAATGTCTGAGAGATGGTGGGTTGTTGTAAAGAAACGCCTGATGGTGCCTTTGATGGTGCAGGAGAAGGAGATAAGACAGGACCAGGGGAGGATGAGGTAGAAGTCAACAAAGTGGCGGAGGCAGATGAAGTGGTGTCCTGGCTCGTCCTCTGGAGTGCATCGCCAGCACAGTCAGCAGTGGCAGTGGCAGAGGCAGAGGCAGTGGCAGAGGCAGTGGCAGTGGCGTGAACGGCAGGCGGCCTTTGTCCTGCCGTTGCTGCCTGCCACTGATTCCAGTGCTTGGATTCCAAATGACGGCGCATTGAAGTGGTGGACAGGTTGCTCTTCTCAGAGCCCCTAATCAATTTCGAGAGGCAAATTGTGCAGACAACACTATATCTGTCCTCGGCGCATTCCTTGAAAAAACTCCACACCTTCGAGAAACGTGCCCTCGAGGTGGGAGTTTTTCGGGGCTGGGTACGAACTGGAACATCTTGGGAGATTCCAGGTGTGGCCTGGCTTCGCCTAAGCTGCTGACCTCTGCCTCTGCCTCTAGCTACCCTTTTTGGTGCTGCACCTGCCTCAACATCCACACTACTTTCCCCGCTTGACATCCCCCCTGTCCAGGTCGGGTCAGTGTCCTCATCATCCACCACTTCCTCTTCCAACTCCTGTCTCATCTCCTCCTCCCGCACAATGCGCCGGTCAACTGGATGCCCTGACGGCAACTGCGTCACATCATCGTCGATGAGGGTGGGTTGCTGGTCATCCACCACCAAATCGAACGGAGATGGAGGAGACTCTAGTGTTTGAGCATCTGGACACAGATGCTCCTCTGTTAGGTTCGTGGAATCGTGACGTGGAGAGGCAGGTTGAGGGACAATGAAAGGAGCGGAGAACAGCTCTGGGGAGCAGGGACAGTTTGGGTTATTGTTCTGTAAAGCTTCGGAATTTTGGGAGGAAGGAAGACAAGACTGTTGGGTAATAGGAGGAGAGGAGGCAGAGTCTGACTGGCTGCTGGACAATGTGCTGTAAGCGTTCTCTGACAGCCATTGCAAGACCTGTTCCTGGTTCTCGGGCCTACTAAGGTTTGTACCCTGCAGTTTAGTTAATGTGGCAAGCAACCCTGGCACTGTGGAGTGGCGCAATGCTTGCTGCCCCACAGGAGTAGGCACGGGACGCCCTGTGGCTTCACTGCTACCTTGCTCCCCAGAACCATTTCCCCGACCTCGCCCACGGCCTCGTCCACGTCCCTTTCCGGGAGCCTTGCGCATTTTGAATTCCTAGTTAGAAATTGGCACTGTATACCAGTAGTAAAAATTGTGGGTGCACGTAACCCCAATATATTCTTTGAATTACCAGTCAGAAACTGGCACTATATGGCAGTAGCAGGAAATGAGGGTATTTGTATTCCCAATATATTCTTTGAATTCCCAGTCAGACAATGGCACTGTATACCAGTAGTAAAAATTGTGGGTGCACGTAACCCCAATATATTCTTTGAATTACCAGTCAGAAACTGGCACTATATGGCAGTAGCAAGAAATGAGGGTATTTGTATTCCCAATATATTCTTTGAATTCCCAGTCAGACAATGGCACTGTATACCAGTAGTAAAAATTGTGGGTGCACGTAACCCCAATATATTCTTTGAATTCCCAGTCAGACACTGGCACTATATGGCAGTAGCAAGAAATGAGGGTATTTCTATTCCCAATATATTCTTTGAATTCCCAGTCAGACAATGGCACTGTATACCAGTAGTAAAAATTGTGGGTGCACGTAACCCCAATATATTCTTTGAATTCCCAGTCAGACACTGGCACTATATGGCAGTAGCAAGAAATGAGGGTATTTGTATTCCCAATATATTCTTTGAATTCCCAGTCAGACAATGGCACTGTATACCAGTAGTAAAAATTGTGGGTGCACGTAACCCCAATATATTCTTTGAATTACCAGTCAGAAACTGGCACTATATGGCAGTAGCAAGAAATGAGGGTATTTGTATTCCCAATATATTCTTTGAATTCCCAGTCAGACAATGGCACTGTATACCAGTAGTAAAAATTGTGGGTGCACGTAACCCCAATATATTCTTTGAATTACCAGTCAGAAACTGGCACTATATGGCAGTAGCAAGAAATGAGGGTATTTGTATTCCCAATATATTCTTTGAATTCCCAGTCAGACAATGGCACTGTATACCAGTAGTAAAAATTGTGGGTGCACGTAACCCCAATATATTCTTTGAATTCCCAGTCAGACACTGGCACTATATGGCAGTAGCAAGAAATGAGGGTATTTGTATTCCCAATATATTCTTTGAATTCCCAGTCAGACAATGGCACTGTATACCAGTAGTAAAAATTGTGGGTGCACGTAACCCCAATATATTCTTTGAATTACCAGTCAGAAACTGGCACTATATGGCAGTAGCAAGAAATGAGGGTATTTGTATTCCCAATATATTCTTTGAATTCCCAGTCAGACAATGGCACTGTATACCAGTAGTAAAAATTGTGGGTACACGTAACCCCAATATATTCTTTGAATTCCCAGTCAGACACTGGCACTATATGGCAGTAGCAAGAAATGAGGGTATTTGTATTCCCAATATAGTCTTTGAATTCCCAGTCAGACAATGGCACTGTATACCAGTAGTAAAAATTGTGGGTGCACGTAACCCCAATATATTCTTTGAATTCCCAGTCAGACACTGGCACTATATGGCAGTAGCAAGAAATGAGGGTATTTGTATTCCCAATATATTCTTTGAATTCCCAGTCAGACAATGGCACTGTATACCAGTAGTAAAAATTGTGGGTGCACGTAACCCCAATATATTCTTTGAATTACCAGTCAGAAACTGGCACTATATGGCAGTAGCAAGAAATGAGGGTATTTGTATTCCCAATATATTCTTTGAATTCCCAGTCAGACAATGGCACTGTATACCAGTAGTAAAAATTGTGGGTGCACGTAACCCCAATATATTCTTTGAATTCCCAGTCAGACACTGGCACTATATGGCAGTAGCAAGAAATAAGGGTATTTGTATTCCCAATATATTCTTTGAATTCCCAGTCAGACAATGGCACTGTATACCAGTAGTAAAAATTGTGGGTGCACGTAACCCCAATATATTCTTTGAATTACCAGTCAGAAACTGGCACTATATGGCAGTAGCAAGAAATGAGGGTATTTGTATTCCCAATATATTCTTTGAATTCCCAGTCAGACAATGGCACTGTATACCAGTAGTAAAAATTGTGGGTGCACGTAACCCCAATATATTCTTTGAATTCCCAGTCAGACACTGGCACTATATGGCAGTAGCAAGAAATGAGGGTATTTGTATTCCCAATATATTCTTTGAATTCCCAGTCAGACAATGGCACTGTATACCAGTAGTAAAAATTGTGGGTGCACGTAACCCCAATATTTTCTTTGAATTCCCAGTCAGACACTGGCACTATATGGCAGTAGCAAGAAATGAGGGTATTTGTATTCCCAATATATTCTTTGAATTCCCAGTCAGACAATGGCACTGTATACCAGTAGTAAAAATTGTGGGTGCACGTAACCCCAATATATTCTTTGAATTACCAGTCAGAAACTGGCACTATATGGCAGTAGCAAGAAATGAGGGTATTTGTATTCCCAATATATTCTTTGAATTCCCAGTCAGACAATGGCACTGTATACCAGTAGTAAAAATTGTGGGTGCACGTAACCACAATATATTCTTTGAATTACCAGTCAGAAACTGGCACTATATGGCAGTAGCAAGAAATGAGGGTATTTGTATTCCCAATATATTCTTTGAATTCCCAGTCAGACAATGGCACTGTATACCAGTAGTAAAAATTGTGGGTGCACGTAACCACAATATATTCTTTGAATTACCAGTCAGAAACTGGCACTATATGGCAGTAGCAAGAAATGAGGGTATTTATAACCCCAATATATTCTTTGAATTCCCAGTCAGACAATGGCACTGTATACCAGTAGTAAAAATTGTGGGTGCACGTAACCCCAATATATTCTTTGAATTCCCAGTCAGACACTGGCACTATATGGCAGTAGCAAGAAATGAGGGTATTTGTATTCCCAATATATTCTTTGAATTCCCAGTCAGACAATGGCACTGTATACCAGTAGTAAAAATTGTGGGTGCACGTAACCCCAATATATTCTTTGAATTACCAGTCAGAAACTGGCACTATATGGCAGTAGCAAGAAATGAGGGTATTTGTATTCCCAATATATTCTTTGAATTCCCAGTCAGACAATGGCACTGTATACCAGTAGTAAAAATTGTGGGTGCACGTAACCCCAATATATTCTTTGAATTACCAGTCAGAAACTGGCACTATATGGCAGTAGCAAGAAATGAGGGTATTTGTATTCCCAATATATTCTTTGAATTCCCAGTCAGACAATGGCACTGTATACCAGTAGTAAAAATTGTGGGTGCACGTAACCCCAATATATTCTTTGAATTCCCAGTCAGACACTGGCACTATATGGCAGTAGCAAGAAATAAGGGTATTTGTATTCCCAATATATTCTTTGAATTCCCAGTCAGACAATGGCACTGTATACCAGTAGTAAAAATTGTGGGTGCACGTAACCCCAATATATTCTTTGAATTACCAGTCAGAAACTGGCACTATATGGCAGTAGCAAGAAATGAGGGTATTTATAACCCCAATATATTCTTTGAATTCCCAGTCAGACACTGGCACTATATGGCAGTAGCAAGAAATGAGGGTATTTGTATTCCTAATATATTCTTTGAATTCCCAGTCAGACAATGGCACTGTATACCAGTAGTAAAAATTGTGGGTGCACGTAACCCCAATATATTCTTTGAATTACCAGTCAGAAACTGGCACTATATGGCAGTAGCAAGAAATGAGGGTATTTGTATTCCCAATATATTCTTTGAATTCCCAGTCAGACAATGGCACTGTATACCAGTAGTAAAAATTGTGGGTGCACGTAACCCCAATATATTCTTTGAATTACCAGTCAGAAACTGGCACTATATGGCAGTAGCAAGAAATGAGGGTATTTATAACCCCAATATATTCTTTGAATTCCCAGTCAGACAATGGCACTGTATACCAGTAGTAAAAATTGTGGGTGCACGTAACCCCAATATATTCTTTGAATTACCAGTCAGACACTGGCACTATATGGCAGTAGCAAGAAATGAGGGTATTTGTATTCCCAATATATTCTTTGAATTCCCAGTCAGACAATGGCACTGTATACCAGTAGTAAAAATTGTGGGTGCACGTAACCCCAATATATTCTTTGAATTCCCAGTCAGACACTGGCACTATATGGCAGTAGCAAGAAATGAGGGTATTTGTATTCCTAATATATTCTTTGAATTCCCAGTCAGACAATGGCACTGTATACCAGTAGTAAAAATTGTGGGTGCACGTAACCCCAATATATTCTTTGAATTACCAGTCAGAAACTGGCACTATATGGCAGTAGCAAGAAATGAGGGTATTTGTATTCCCAATATATTCTTTGAATTCCCAGTCAGACAATGGCACTGTATACCAGTAGTAAAAATTGTGGGTGCACGTAACCCCAATATATTCTTTGAATTACCAGTCAGAAACTGGCACTATATGGCAGTAGCAAGAAATGAGGGTATTTGTATTCCCAATATATTCTTTGAATTCCCAGTCAGACAATGGCACTGTATACCAGTAGTAAAAATTGTGGGTGCACGTAACCCCAATATATTCTTTGAATTACCAGTCAGAAACTGGCACTATATGGCAGTAGCAAGAAATGAGGGTATTTATAACCCCAATATATTCTTTGAATTCCCAGTCAGACAATGGCACTGTATACCAGTAGTAAAAATTGTGGGTGTATATAGCCCCAATTCTATTGCTAGGGGACTTGCAGGGTATTTCTGGGGTGAAGGTGGGGGGGCACACCGTTGGAACGGGTATCGGGGTATATATCGGGTATACGGGAATACACTGACAGTGTATTCCATTCAGGATCCTGGGAAAGCTGGGTTGCGGCGATTGAGCCCGTCAGTGCCACGTTACACTGACAAGCTTCTCCCTGGAATTTAGCTCTTACAAGAGCTGTTGGTTGTCTTCTCCTTCCTATCCTAGCCTGTCCCTGCCTACCCAGAATCTAAGCCCTAGCTAGCTGGACGGAAACCTCCGTCCTCGGTGAATTGCAAGCTCAGAATGACGCGAACCTGGGCGGCGCTGTTCTTTTAAATTAGAGGTCACATGTTTTCGGCAGCCAATGGGTTTTGCCTACTTTTTTCAACGTCACCGGTGTCGTAGTTCCTGTCCCACCTACCCTGCGCTGTTATTGGAGCAAAAAAGGCGCCAGGGAAGGTGGGAGGGGAATCGAGTAATGGCGCACTTTACCACGCGGTGTTCGATTCGATTCGAACATGCCGAACAGCCTAATATCCGATCGAACATGAGTTCGATAGAACACTGTTCGCTCATCTCTAGTTATTAATAATAACTAGAGATGAGCGAACAGTGTTCTATCGAACTCATGTTCGATCGGATATTAGGCTGTTCGGCATGTTCGAATCGAATCGAACACCGCGTGGTAAAGTGCGCCATTACTCGATTCCCCTCCCACCTTCCCTGGCGCCTTTTTTGCTCCAATAACAGCGCAGGGTAGGTGGGACAGGAACTACGACACCGGTGACGTTGAAAAAAGTAGGCAAAACCCATTGGCTGCCGAAAACATGTGACCTCTAATTTAAAAGAACAGCGCCGCCCAGGTTCGCGTCATTCTGAGCTTGCAATTCACCGAGGACGGAGGTTTCCGTCCAGCTAGCTAGGGCTTAGATTCTGGGTAGGCAGGGACAGGCTAGGATAGGAAGGAGAAGACAACCAACAGCTCTTGTAAGAGCTAAATTCCAGGGAGAAGCTTGTCAGTGTAACGTGGCACTGACGGGCTCAATCGCCGCAACCCAGCTTTCCCAGGATCCTGAATGGAATACACTGTCAGTGTATTCCCGTATACCCGATATATACCCCGATACCCGTTCCAACGGTGTGCCCCCCCACCTTCACCCCAGAAATACCCTGCAAGTCCCCTAGCAATAGAATTGGGGCTATATACACCCACAATTTTTACTACTGGTATACAGTGCCATTGTCTGACTGGGAATTCAAAGAATATATTGGGAATACAAATACCCTCATTTCTTGCTACTGCCATATAGTGCCAGTGTCTGACTGGGAATTCAAAGAATATATTGGGGTTACGTGCACCCACAATTTTTACTACTGGTATACAGTGCCATTGTCTGACTGGGAATTCAAAGAATATATTGGGAATACAAATACCCTCATTTCTTGCTACTGCCATATAGTGCCAGTTTCTGACTGGTAATTCAAAGAATATATTGGGGTTACGTGCACCCACAATTTTTACTACTGGTATACAGTGCCATTGTCTGACTGGGAATTCAAAGAATATATTGGGAATACAAATACCCTCATTTCTTGCTACTGCCATATAGTGCCAGTGTCTGACTGGGAATTCAAAGAATATATTGGGGTTACGTGCACCCACAATTTTTACTACTGGTATACAGTGCCATTGTCTGACTGGGAATTCAAAGAATATATTGGGAATACAAATACCCTCATTTCTTGCTACTGCCATATAGTGCCAGTGTCTGACTGGGAATTCAAAGAATATATTGGGGTTACGTGCACCCACAATTTTTACTACTGGTATACAGTGCCATTGTCTGACTGGGAATTCAAAGAATATATTGGGAATACAAATACCCTCATTTCTTGCTACTGCCATATAGTGCCAGTGTCTGACTGGTAATTCAAAGAATATATTGGGGTTACGTGCACCCACAATTTTTACTACTGGTATACAGTGCCATTGTCTGACTGGGAATTCAAAGAATATATTGGGAATACAAATACCCTCATTTCTTGCTACTGCCATATAGTGCCAGTGTCTGACTGGGAATTCAAAGAATATATTGGGGTTACGTGCACTCACAATTTTTACTACTGGTATACAGTGCCATTGTCTGACTGGGAATTCAAAGAATATATTGGGGTTATAAATACCCTCATTTCTTGCTACTGCCATATAGTGCCAGTTTCTGACTGGTAATTCAAAGAATATATTGGGGTTACGTGCACCCACAATTTTTACTACTGGTATACAGTGCCATTGTCTGACTGGGAATTCAAAGAATATATTGGGAATACAAATACCCTCATTTCTTGCTACTGCCATATAGTGCCAGTGTCTGACTGGGAATTCAAAGAATATATTGGGGTTACGTGCACCCACAATTTTTACTACTGGTATACAGTGCCATTGTCTGACTGGGAATTCAAAGAATATATTGGGGTTATAAATACCCTCATTTCTTGCTACTGCCATATAGTGCCAGTTTCTGACTGGTAATTCAAAGAATATATTGGGGTTACGTGCACCCACAATTTTTACTACTGGTATACAGTGCCATTGTCTGACTGGGAATTCAAAGAATATATTGGGGTTATAAATACCCTCATTTCTTGCTACTGCCATATAGTGCCAGTTTCTGACTGGTAATTCAAAGAATATATTGGGGTTACGTGCACCCACAATTTTTACTACTGGTATACAGTGCCATTGTCTGACTGGGAATTCAAAGAGTATATTGGGAATACAAATACCCTCATTTCTTGCTACTGCCATATAGTGCCAGTTTCTGACTGGTAATTCAAAGAATATATTGGGGTTACGTGCACCCACAATTTTTACTACTGGTATACAGTGCCATTGTCTGACTGGGAATTCAAAGAATATATTGGGGTTATAAATACCCTCATTTCTTGCTACTGCCATATAGTGCCAGTTTCTGACTGGTAATTCAAAGAATATATTGGGGTTACGTGCACCCACAATTTTTACTACTGGTATACAGTGCCATTGTCTGACTGGGAATTCAAAGAGTATATTGGGAATACAAATACCCTCATTTCTTGCTACTGCCATATAGTGCCAGTTTCTGACTGGTAATTCAAAGAATATATTGGGGTTACGTGCACCCACAATTTTTACTACTGGTATACAGTGCCATTGTCTGACTGGGAATTCAAAGAATATATTGGGGTTATAAATACCCTCATTTCTTGCTACTGCCATATAGTGCCAGTTTCTGACTGGTAATTCAAAGAATATATTGGGGTTACGTGCACCCACAATTTTTACTACTGGTATACAGTGCCATTGTCTGACTGGGAATTCAAAGAGTATATTGGGAATACAAATACCCTCATTTCTTGCTACTGCCATATAGTGCCAGTTTCTGACTGGGAATTCAAAGAATATATTGGGGTTACGTGCACCCACAATTTTTACTACTGGTATACAGTGCCATTGTCTGACTGGGAATTCAAAGAATATATTGGGGTTATAAATACCCTCATTTCTTGCTACTGCCATATAGTGCCAGTTTCTGACTGGTAATTCAAAGAATATATTGGGGTTACGTGCACCCACAATTTTTACTACTGGTATACAGTGCCATTGTCTGACTGGGAATTCAAAGAGTATATTGGGAATACAAATACCCTCATTTCTTGCTACTGCCATATAGTGCCAGTTTCTGACTGGGAATTCAAAGAATATATTGGGGTTACGTGCACCCACAATTTTTACTACTGGTATACAGTGCCATTGTCTGACTGGGAATTCAAAGAATATATTGGGGTTATAAATACCCTCATTTCTTGCTACTGCCATATAGTGCCAGTTTCTGACTGGTAATTCAAAGAATATATTGGGGTTACGTGCACCCACAATTTTTACTACTGGTATACAGTGCCATTGTCTGACTGGGAATTCAAAGAGTATATTGGGAATACAAATACCCTCATTTCTTGCTACTGCCATATAGTGCCAGTTTCTGACTGGTAATTCAAAGAATATATTGGGGTTACGTGCACCCACAATTTTTACTACTGGTATACAGTGCCATTGTCTGACTGGGAATTCAAAGAATATATTGGGGTTATAAATACCCTCATTTCTTGCTACTGCCATATAGTGCCAGTGTCTGACTGGGAATTCAAAGAATATATTGGGGTTACGTGCACCCACAATTTTTACTACTGGTATACAGTGCCAATTTCTAACTAGGAATTCAAAATGCGCAAGGCTCCCGGAAAGGGACGTGGACGAGGCCGTGGGCGAGGTCGGGGGAATGGTTCTGGGGAGCAAGGTAGCAGTGAAGCCACAGGGCGTCCCGTGCCTACTCCTGTGGGGCAGCAAGCATTGCGCCACTCCACAGTGCCAGGGTTGCTTGCCACATTAACTAAACTGCAGGGTACAAACCTTAGTAGGCCTGAGAACCAGGAACAGGTCTTGCAATGGCTGTCAGAGAACGCTTACAGCACATTGTCCAGCAGCCAGTCAGACTCTGCCTCCTCTCCTCCTATTACCCAACAGTCTTGTCTTCCTTCCTCCCAAAATTCCAAAGCTTTACAGAACAATAACCCAAACTGTCCCTGCTCCCCAGAGCTGTTCTCCGCTCCTTTCATTGTCCCTCAACCTGCCTCTCCACGTCACGATTCCACGAACCTAACAGAGGAGCATCTGTGTCCAGATGCTCAAACACTAGAGTCTCCTCCATCTCCGTTCGATTTGGTGGTGGATGACCAGCAACCCACCCTCATCGACGATGATGTGACGCAGTTGCCGTCAGGGCATCCAGTTGACCGGCGCATTGTGCGGGAGGAGGAGATGAGACAGGAGTTGGAAGAGAAAGTGGTGGATGATGAGGACACTGACCCGACCTGGACAGGGGGGATGTCAAGCGGGGAAAGTAGTGTGGATGTTGAGGCAGGTGCAGCACCAAAAAGGGTAGCTAGAGGCAGAGGCAGAGGTCAGCAGCTTAGGCGAAGCCAGGCCACACCCGGAATCTCCCAAGATGTTCCAGTTCGTACCCAGCCCCGAAAAACTCCCACCTCGAGGGCACGTTTCTCGAAGGTGTGGAGTTTTTTCAAGGAATGCGCCGAGGACAGATATAGTGTTGTCTGCACAATTTGCCTCTCGAAATTGATTAGGGGCTCTGAGAAGAGCAACCTGTCCACCACTTCAATGCGCCGTCATTTGGAATCCAAGCACTGGAATCAGTGGCAGGCAGCAACGGCAGGACAAAGGCCGCCTGCCGTTCACGCCACTGCCACTGCCTCTGCCACTGCCTCTGCCTCTGCCACTGCCACTGCTGACTGTGCTGGCGATGCACTCCAGAGGACGAGCCAGGACACCACTTCATCTGCCTCCGCCACTTTGTTGACTTCTACCTCATCCTCCCCTGGTCCTGTCTTATCTCCTTCTCCTGCACCATCAAAGGCACCATCAGGCGTTTCTTTACAACAACCCACCATCTCTCAGACATTGGAGCGGCGGCAGAAATACACTGCTAACCACCCACACGCGCAAGCCTTGAACGCCAACATCGCTAAACTGCTGGCCCAGGAGATGTTGGCGTTCCGGCTTGTTGAAACTCCCGCCTTCCTGGACCTGATGGCAACTGCGGCACCTCGCTATGCCGTCCCTAGCCGTCACTACTTCTCCCGGTGTGCCGTCCCCGCCTTGCACCAGCACGTGTCACTCAACATCAGGCGGGCCCTTAGTTCCGCGCTTTGCACAAAGGTCCACTTGACCACCAACGCGTGGACAAGTGCATGCGGACAGGGACGCTACATTTCACTGACGGCACACTGGGTGAATGTAGTTGAGGCTGGGACTGCTTCCCAAACTGGCCCGGTGTACCTCGTCTCCCCGCCTAACATTCCTGGCAGGGACACGAGAAGAACACCCCCCTCCTCCTCCTCCTCTACCGCCTCCTCCTCCGCCACCGCCTCCTCCTCCGCCACCGCCTCCTCCTCCGCTGTTAGATTGACCCCAGCTACGAGTTGGAAACGTTGCAGCACTGGCGTTGGTAGACGTCAGCAGGCTGTGCTGAAGCTGATCAGCTTGGGGGACAGACAGCACACTGCCTCCGAGGTGAGGGATGCCCTCCTCGATGAGACGGCAATATGGTTTGAGCCGCTGCACCTGGGCCCAGGCATGGTCGTTTGTGATAACGGCCGGAACCTGGTAGCAGCTCTGGAGCTTGCCGGACTCCAACATGTTCCATGCCTGGCCCACGTCTTCAACCTAGTGGTGCAACGTTTCCTAAAGAGCTACCCCAATGTTCCAGAGCTACTGGTGAAAGTGCGGCGCATGTGCGCCCACTTTCGCAAGTCGACAGTAGCCGCTGCTAGCTTAAAATCTCTCCAGCAACGCCTGCATGTGCCACAACACCGGCTTTTGTGCGACGTCCCCACACGCTGGAACTCAACGTTTCAGATGTTGAATAGAGTGGTTGAGCAGCAGAGACCTTTGATGGAATACCAGCTACAAAACCCTAGGGTGCCACAAAGTCAGCTGCCTCAGTTTCACATCCATGAGTGGCCATGGATGAGAGACCTTTGTGACATCCTACGGGTCTTTGAGGAGTCCACAAGGAGGGTGAGCTCTGAGGATGCGATGGTGAGCCTTACAATCCCGCTCTTGTGTGTTCTGAGAGAATCCCTGATTGACATCAGGGATAACTCAGATCACACAGAGGAGTTAGGGATAGCATCCGATCCGTCACAGCTGGAGAGTAGGTCCACACATCTGTCCGCTTCACTGCGTTTAATGGAGGAGGAGGAGGAGGAGGAAGAAGAGTTGTCCGATGATGTGATGGTGATACAGGAGGCTTCCGGGCAACTTCGAATCGTCCCATTGTTGCAGCGCGGATGGGTAGACATGGAGGATGAGGAGGAAATGGAGATTGAACTTTCCGGTGGGGCCAGAGGAGTCATGCCAACTAACACTGTGGCAGACATGGCTGAGTTCATGTTGGGGTGCTTTACAACCGACAAGCGTATTGTCAAAATCATGGAGGACAACCAGTACTGGATCTTTGCTATCCTTGACCCCCGGTATAAAAACAACATCTCGTCTTTTATTCCGGTAGAGGGGAGGGCCAATCGCATCAATGCTTGCCACAGGCAATTGGTGCAGAATATGATGGAGATGTTTCCAGCATGTGACGTTGGCGGCAGGGAGGGCAGTTCCTCCAGTAGGCAACCAAGTTCTCACCGGTCCACACAAACGAGGGGCACACTGTCTAAGGTCTGGGACACCTTGATGGCACCCCCTCGCCAAAGTGCCGCCACGGAGGGTCCTAGTGTCACCAGGCGTGAGAAGTATAGGCGCATGTTGCGGGAATACCTTTCCGACCACAGCCCTGTCCTCTCCGACCCCTCTGCGCCCTACACGTATTGGGTGTCGAAGTTGGACCTGTGGCTTGAACTTGCCCTATATGCCTTGGAGGTGCTGTCCTGTCCTGCCGCCAGCGTCCTATCTGAGAGGGTGTTCAGTGCAGCCGGTGGCATCATCACTGACAAGCGCACCCGTCTGTCAGCTGAGAGTGCCGACCGGCTCACTTTGATAAAAATGAACCACCACTGGATAGAGCCTTCATTTTTGTGCCCACCTGTGTAAAGCACCCCAACATGAAACTCCATGTCTGTACTCAACCTCTCCAATTCCTCCGCATCCTCATACTCATCCACCATAAGCGTTGCACAATTCTGCTAATACTAGGCTCCCTCCAACATGATTTCCCCCAACTCTGCTGGTTAGAGGCTCCCTCCACCCTGATTTCCACCAACTCTGCTGGTTAGAGGCTCCCTCCACCCTGCTTTCCCACAACTCTGCTGGTTAGAGGCTCCTTCCACCATGAATTTGCCCAAACTGGGCTGTTTAGAGGCTCCCTCCACCATGAATTGGTCCAAACTGGGCTGGTTAGAGGCTCCCTCCACCATTAATTGGTCCAAACTGGGCTGGTTAGAGGCTCCCTCCACCATGAATTTGCCCAAACTGGGCTGTTTAGAGGCTCCCTCCACCATGAATTTGCCCAAACTGGGCTGTTTAGAGGCTCCCTCCACCATGAATTGGTCCAAACTGGGTTTTTTAGAGGCTCCCTCCACCATGAATTGGTCCAAACTGGGCTGGTTAGAGGCTCCCTCCACCATGAATTGGTCCAAACTGGGGTGGTTAGAGGCTCCCTCCACCATTAATTGGTCCAAACTGGGCTGGTTAGAGGCTCCCTCCACCATTAATTGGTCCAAACTGGGCTGGTTAGAGGCTCCCTCCACCATTAATTGGTCCAAACTGGGCTGGTTAGAGGCTCCCTCCACCATGAATTTGCCCAAACTGGGCTGTTTAGAGGCTCCCTCCACCATGAATTTGCCCAAACTGGGCTGGTTAGAGGCTCCCTCCACCATGAATTGGTCCAAACTGGGGTTTTTAGAGGCTCCCTCCACCATGAATTGGTCCAAACTTGGCTGTTTAGAGGCTCCCTCCACCATGAATTGGTCCAAACTGGGCTGGTTAGAGGCTCCCTCCACCATTAATTGGTCCAAACTGGGCTGGTTAGAGGCTCCCTCCACCATGAATTTGCCCAAACTGGGCTGTTTAGAGGCTCCCTCCACCATGAATTTGCCCAAACTGGGCTGGTTAGAGGCTCCCTCCACCATGAATTGGTCCAAACGGGTTTTTAGAGGCTCCCTTCACCATGAATTGGTCCAAACTTGGCTGTTTAGAGGCTCCCTCCACCATGAATTGGTCCAAACTGGGGTGGTTAGAGGCTCCCTCCACCATTAATTGGTCCAAACTGGGCTGGTTAGAGGCTCCCTCCACCATTAATTGGTCCAAACTGGGCTGGTTAGAGGCTCCCTCCACCATGAATTGGTCCAAACTGGGGTTTTTAGAGGCTCCCTCCACCATGAATTGGTCCAAACTTGGCTGTTTAGAGGCTCCCTCCACCATTAATTGGTCCAAACTGGGCTGGTTAGAGGCTCCCTCCACCATGAATTGGTCCAAACTGGGTTTTTTAGAGGCTCCCTCCACCATGAATTTGCCCAAACTGGGCTGTTTAGAGGCTCCCTCCACCATGAATTGGTCCAAACTGGGTTTTTTAGAGGCTCCCTCCACCATGAATTGGTCCAAACTGGGCTGGTTAGAGGTTCCCTCCACCATGAATTGGTCCAAACTGGGGTTTTTAGAGGCTCCCTCCACCATGAATTGGTCCAAACTTGGCTGTTTAGAGGCTCCCTCCACCATGAATTGGTCCAAACTGGGGTGGTTAGAGGCTCCCTCCACCATTAATTGGTCCAAACTGGGCTGGTTAGAGGCTCCCTCCACCATTAATTGGTCCAAACTGGGCTGGTTAGAGGCTCCCTCCACCATGAATTTGCCCAAACTGGGCTGTTTAGAGGCTCCCTCCACCATGAATTTGCCCAAACTGGGCTGGTTAGAGGCTCCCTCCACCATGAATTGGTCCAAACGGGTTTTTAGAGGCTCCCTTCACCATGAATTGGTCCAAACTTGGCTGTTTAGAGGCTCCCTCCACCATGAATTGGTCCAAACTGGGGTGGTTAGAGGCTCCCTCCACCATTAATTGGTCCAAACTGGGCTGGTTAGAGGCTCCCTCCACCATTAATTGGTCCAAACTGGGCTGGTTAGAGGCTCCCTCCACCATGAATTGGTCCAAACTGGGGTTTTTAGAGGCTCCCTCCACCATGAATTGGTCCAAACTTGGCTGTTTAGAGGCTCCCTCCACCATTAATTGGTCCAAACTGGGCTGGTTAGAGGCTCCCTCCACCATGAATTGGTCCAAACTGGGTTTTTTAGAGGCTCCCTCCACCATGAATTTGCCCAAACTGGGCTGTTTAGAGGCTCCCTCCACCATGAATTGGTCCAAACTGGGTTTTTTAGAGGCTCCCTCCACCATGAATTGGTCCAAACTGGGCTGGTTAGAGGCTCCCTCCACCATGAATTGGTCCAAACTGGGGTGGTTAGAGGCTCCCTCCACCATTAATTGGTCCAAACTGGGCTGGTTAGAGGCTCCCTCCACCATTAATTGGTCCAAACTGGGCTGGTTAGAGGCTCCCTCCACCATTAATTGGTCCAAACTGGGCTGGTTAGAGGCTCCCTCCACCATGAATTTGCCCAAACTGGGCTGTTTAGAGGCTCCCTCCACCATGAATTTGCCCAAACTGGGCTGGTTAGAGGCTCCCTCCACCATGAATTGGTCCAAACTGGGTTTTTTAGAGGCTCCCTCCACCATGAATTGGTCCAAACTTGGCTGTTTAGAGGCTCCCTCCACCATTAATTGGTCCAAACTGGGCTGGTTAGAGGCTCCCTCCACCATGAATTGGTCCAAACTGGGTTTTTTAGAGGCTCCCTCCACCATGAATTTGCCCAAACTGGGCTGTTTAGAGGCTCCCTCCACCATGAATTGGTCCAAACTGGGGTGGTTAGAGGCTCCCTCCACCATTAATTGGTCCAAACTGGGCTGGTTAGAGGCTCCCTCCACCATTAATTGGTCCAAACTGGGCTGGTTAGAGGCTCCCTCCACCATGAATTTGCCCAAACTGGGCTGGTTAGAGGCTCCCTCCACCATGAATTGGTCCAAACTGGGTTTTTTAGAGGCTCCCTCCACCATGAATTTGCCCAAACTGGGCTGGTTAGAGGCTCAATCCACCCTGATTTTCAAAACAAATGTTGGTGCCAACCTCAACTTACTACAAGGGCCAAATTCACTGCTGGTGACAAGCTCTCCTCACTGCAAGTGCCAAATACACATGTTTCAAGGTGTTTTCCTACTGTCAGAGAGGTGGTATTGAGTGTGTAAAGTGTGTAGTTGTTAGGCTGTGATGTTGGGGTAATAGAGGGTCTTTGGTGTGTTAGATGCCCCCAGACATGCTTCCCCTGCTGTCCCAGTGTCATTCCAGAGGTGTTGGCATCATTTCCTGGGGTGTCATAGTGGACTTGGTGACCCTCCAGACACGGATTTGGGTTTCCCCCTTAACGAGTATCTGTTCCCCATAGACTATAATGGGGTTCGAAACCCGTTCGAACACACGAACATTGAGCGGCTGTTCGAATCGAATTTCGAACCTCGAACATTTTAGTGTTCGCTCATCTCTAGTTATTATCTATGTAAGTGAAACAAATGGGTTTACTATGATTTGCTAAAAATTCTAATTATATAATATAATTATATATAATTATAATTAATTATGATGTCACTTAAATATGCACCACTGTACTCCATATGATCCTTCAAGAGTAGGTCCAGAGCTCTTTGAAACATGGCTGGAGCATCATGAAGACCAAATAAAGTGGAACTTGCCAATAACACTTCCATAAATCTAGAGTAGAAATATACTCTGCACACCCAAATCTATCTATGAGATCATGAATATGGGGCATTGGATAATTGTCAAAACTAAATATAGCATTAATTTTACAAAAATCTATGCAAAATCATATTAACCCATCCTTTCCCCAACCATCACTACAGGCAATGATCAGTGACGTTTGGATGGATCAATAACCTTCCATTTCCTTAACCTCATTTTTAGCCTTATTTGATAACCTTTTTCTGGTATTTGATAAGGTTTCTTCCTTATAGGAGAATGATCCCCAGTATTTATTGCATGAGAAACTAAGGACACACGACCAGGTTTACTTCCAAAAATATGTGAACTAGACCTAATAAGCTTTCTCATGTCACAATGTTGCGCCTTAGATAACTTTGGATTCAAAGTTACCTCTGACCAATGTGCACAAATTTTGAGCAAGTTATATATCTCTTTAGACATATCCTGTGACAATAGTACAAGTCGTGTTATTTTAAGAATCAACCTTTGGTTCAAGCCAATGTTTTAATAAATTTACATGGTAATCCTTAGGTTTTTTTTTCCTTTTTTTTATTTGTGGTTTCAATCTCAAAGTCTTACAACTTTATATGGCCCTTGCCATCTCACCAAGAACCTATTTTCTCTGGTAGGAAGCATGATAAGAGCCTTACCCCCAACTTTATTTAACTTATGTTTGGCATGTTGTTGATCATATAATTTCTGTGGATAAACGTTTGCTTTGTGGATATTATCATGGGTTTCCTTAATTAATTTCATTAATCTCTCTCTCATTACCAACACATGTTCCACCACATTTTTCTGATGATCAGCTCTAACTTCCCATATCTCTTTAATAACATTCAAGAGATATACATGGGCATGTTGCATAGAATATTACAGCTTTAGTTTCACAAGAGATATGTTGGGTAATACTATACGAGGGTAGTCTGAAAAGTTTCCGTCCTCCACATGTAGATGGAAACACTCGTCAACCAAAGTTGGGGAATACGTTCGCGCATGCGTTGGAATGTACTCACAAAAATTTCAGCCATTTTGCACCAGCGGTTTTTCTTTGACAGTCGTTGTAGTGAGTCGATGCGACTGATTTTGTGAAAATGGATAAAATTAAATATCGAGCTGTCATTAGATATTTGTTTTTGAAAGGCAATACGCCTTTGCAAATTAAAGACAAGTTGGACGCTTTGTACAGGGACTCTGCACCATCATGTACCACCATCAAATTTTGAGCAGCTGAATTTAAACATGGTCGTACCAGCTTGGTTGACGATGAACGTTCGGGAAGGCGAACGAAAACATTGCTTAAGTTCACCAAATGGTGCTAGAGAACCATTGAATGAATTTTAGAGAGATAGCAGAGGCTATGAGCTTATCAAAAGAACGTGTTTGCCACATATTGTTTGAAAATTTAGGGATGAGAAAGCTGACCATGCGCTGGGTGCCGTGATTTCTCACTCTGGACCAAAAACGTGTTTGGATGAACATGTGCAAAGCTCTGTTGGCGCAGTTTAGGCACAATAAATCAGAGTTTTGGCACCGATTAATTACTGTGGATAAAACTTATATACACCATTACACCCCAGAAACAAAAACACACAGTGAAAACAGTGGACTGCGAAAGAAGAATCGGCTCCAAAAAAGGCAAAGACAGTTCCTTCGGCTGGGAAAGTGATGGCAACTGTTTTCTGGGATAGTCATGGAGTTATCTTCATAGATTTTCTTGAAAAAGGAAAAACTATTACAGGAGCATACTACGCGACATTACTTGACAAGGTGAAAGCGGAAATTGAGGAAAAACGGCCCCATTTGCAGAAGAAGAAAATTCTGTTTCACCAGGACAATGCGCCAGCCCACACCTCAGCGGTTGCCATGGTGAAAATCCATGAACTGCGGTTTGAATTGCTTGACCACCCTCCTTACTCACCAGATCTAGCCCCAACCCACTTTTTTTTGTTCCCTCAGCTAAAAGTTGAGCTCGGAGGACAGAAATTTTCAACAAATGAAGAGGCCATCACACTATGAACAACTATTTTGAAGAGAAAGAGACCAACTTTTTTTTTTGGATAGGTTAAAGCATCACTGGGAGAAGTGTATACAATTACAAGGAGATTATGTTGAAAAATAAAAATAAATTTGAAGAAAAAATGTCTTATTTCTTTGTTAGGTTGAAAACTTTTCAGACTACCCTCGTATTATTGTGATCTAGAGGCGTCTCTATATTCACTGCTGGGTTCCATATTAGGACATGCTACACTATGCTGACAAGGAAAGAAACCCCACCTAGGACCCTTTGTAACAAAGTGTTTGGTATTCATAGATGGTTGATACCAATGATATCAGTAAGTCCAGAAAGTACCTAAGATTTTTGCAATGTCTCACTGTAATTGTGGGATTAATAGACAAATACTTTTCTAACATGGGGTCTGTCAATATTGGCCAATGTTTGGAAACAATCTGTCCCAGAATCTGGCCACAGTGAATAAAAATTAGTAATTAATCTCACCTTACTATTGACCAGTGGTATAGATTTAGAAAATAATATATCATGACAACTTATGTTCTTTGCTCTATATGACCTATATGCTCTATTTAAGGGACTGCAGTTATATCCATGTTCGAGAAATGTCATATAGTTGAACAAATACATCTCATATGTTAATATTGTGCCATAGGGATTTCATCAAAAATACATTATCAATGGACTGCTTCCAAAGAATATTCTTGTTAGATGTCATTCTATTAAAGAACAGAAAACATCTTACTACTTCCTCCCCTTTTCACATTGTCATATTTACAGTGCATGTCTTTTGTTATTATCCTTCTTCTCTTATGTTATTGTGCATGTGCAAGTGTTGTTTTATGATGCGGCTGATGGATATTATGTCACCATGTTGCTTTGTGATGACATGGTGCGTCATTATGCATCAGCACTTTTTGTACAGTACGATCGTTCGTTTTGTTATACACTTTATGTGATTGGTTAATATTACTATAGTTTTACCATTAGCCACCTTTTAGTCTGCTATGTTCATTATATGCTGCGTTGCATACTCGTTCTGGAAGTCTTACCAAGACTCTGCTGTTGTCCTCATGTTTTTATGTATATTCATTTTTTTGTATTGAATAAAATAGTTTTTTTTTGTTGGGATTACGTACTTTAAATTAGATCGCCACTCTACCAGGACTGAAAGCTTCCCATACTTAAAGAGAGTACTTTTATGTGATCCATAATAAATTTAGCAATGTTAGGAAGTGTTTTCATCAAATGCATTTTCCTTCTGATTCTAAACTATTGAGGAATAATATATACCGCATATCCAATGTATTTCTTAAGAGTGCAATAAAATGTCAGTTCACTTTTACAGCATAATCTTCCCGGACTATTCGTCCATTTAATTCTGCTCTGACATCTCTGTATTTACATTTTTAGATTACTTTCTCTTCTTTAGAGCTTTCTTTTAAAAAACACACTCAAAAACATAAAACATCAACTTTAGTACTGAAAATCTGGAGATTTGTCATAGTGTTTTATTGGAAAGGTATGCTATTAAGCCCATTTACAGCTTTCATAGCCTGCTACATATTGCTATACTTATCTGTGCTGGAGAGTCTCTTTTTACGGCATTTTTCCATTCCTAATGATAAATTGGATTTAACCAGTTCTTACTCACCATTTGTTTGTTTAAAGGGGTATTCCCATCTCAAGGATTCATTCTAAACTGATGGTAGCTTATATAAGTTCAAGAGGTTTCCAAAATTTATTGTTTCAGAAATGCTCTTTCATTTACCTGCTATATTAACCCCTTAAGGACCAGGCCATTTTTTGGTTTTGCATTTTCGTTTTTCCCTCCTCACATTTCAAGAGCCATAACTTTTTCATTTTTCAGTTCACAGAGTCACATGATGGCTTATTGTTTGCGGGACAAATTGTACTTTGTAATGGCACCATTCAATATGCTGTGCAATGTACTGGGAAGCTGGAAAAAAATTCAGAATGAGGTGCAATTGGAGAAAAAATGCACTTGCGCCATTTTCTTATGGGTTTAATTTTTACAGCGTTCACTGTTTGGTACAAATGACATGTTACCTGTGTTCTACGTGTCAGTACGAACGCGGTGATACCAAATTTATATAGTATTTGAAATGTTTTGATACTTTTAAAAAAATGATAAACTTTGCAAAATAGAAAAAAAAATTTGTGTCATCATGTTCTAACACCTGTAACTTTTTCATATTTCCATGTATGGAGCTGGTTTTGGTGTCTTTTTATGCGGGACAAGATGACATTTCTATTGATACCATTTAGGGAAAGATCTGATGGTTTGATCACTTTTTATTCAATTTTTTATAGGAGGCAAAGTGTTGAAAAAAACGCTTTTTGGCTGTTTTTATTTTTTTTGCCGCTACGCCGTTCGTAGTACGGGATAAATGTTTTAATATTCTAATAGTTTGGGCATTTTGGAGCGCGGGGATACCTAATATGTTTATGTTTAATGTTCTTTATTTACTTTTATAGCTAATCTAGGGAAAGGGGGGTGATTTGAACGTTTATATTTTTTTATTTTTTTTATTTTTTTAATACTTTTAAAAACTTTTTTTTTTCTTGTGTTACATTTATGATCAGACCCCTTAGGTACCTTGAAACCTAGGGGGTCTGATCGCTCATACTATTCACTGCAATACTATTCACTGCGTACTATACTACTACGATGCCTCTGGCATCGTCTAATAGATCTAGTGCAGAGACAAGCCTGGAAGCCTTCAATAGGCTTCCGGCTGTCATAGCAACCGATCACCGCCCTCATGTGACGTTCAGGAGGGCGGCGATCGGCGAAACATGACGGCGCCCGTGCCGCCGGCGCCGTTTACACACTGCGGTCACGTTTGACCACAGTGTGTTAAGGGTTAACAGCAGCGATCGGCTCGGGCACCGACCGCTGCTGTTAGTGGCAGGTCCTGGCTGCATCAGCCTGGCTGGCTTATACAGCCGGCATCTGCCCTGTATGGAGCGAGCTCAGCGTGTGAGCTCGCTCCATACATCCCCATGCGACCCATGACGTACAGTTACGTCAAGGGTCGCTAAGGGGTTAAATTATTCCTCCACATTGTTTATATAACGTTGTTAAGGAACCCGGCCTGTATCTTTCCTTATCTAGCATTATAGGGTGGATGACATGAGTCATTGCTCTCTGGAGGGGAGGGGGGCTTAGTTCCTAGATCATGTTTGTTCTCAGAGCTGTTATCTCTTCGTCTCTTAGGTCTGGGTAGTCAGGTCAGCTAATTTACAGTTTGCTGATAAGGACTTGGACAGTGACTAATGATATTTCAGTTTTTCCTTTTTAATAAATTTGTAACAATATCTACATTTCTGGGGGGTTTTGTCAAGTTGGGGGGCTGTGTTCATTAATGAGAAATAAAATGAACTTTTGGCTGCAATGAAACAAAGTGAAAAATTTAAAGGTGTCTGAAACCTTTCCATACCCATTGTACATTTACTATGCATATTATTATAGATTTCTAGCAATGGTAAGGGCAATGTCTATATCTACAGTCTGACGTATGTGTGGTCCAGTGCTGGTCTTGAGTAGCATTAAAATACAACCTGCACTGAAGGGGGATTGACTCATCCGCCATAGGAATACTAATAAATAAAACTTTACTTTTATTGGATATACTTTAAAACTGGACACAAACAAAAGTATAAAACCATATCCCTCACCAATACCCGCTATATACAAGGTGAGCGATCCATAGGGAGAGGAGGTACTGCACTAATACACCCTGCAAGTCAAACCTCACTCACTCCCTAATTGCAAACGATAGCCACCAGCAACTCCACAGATTTGAATATGAACAAGACCATAGCGTATAGGCTCAATGGAATGCTCCCTCACCCCTCTGAGGCTACTGGCCTAACGCCACACCAACAGAGAAGGGAGGTACCATCGGCCAGGTCACTGTTTAAATTGTCCGTGTGTGGGTGGTATCACTGACATATTAGTTTGACCCTACGCGTTTCTTCTCTATGGGAGAGAATCATCAGGGGTCTATCTGTAAGGTCCTCACCCCAAGAACACATACACAGTATTCAGACAGAAAGCGGTAAATGGTCTGACCACTAGCAGGACCGCCACTAAATTGTTCAGCGGTGAATAGCCCTGCTCCCTTCCAGGTATTTAAAGAGGACCTTTCATCAGATCGGGCACATGCAGTTTTATATACTGCTGGAAAGCTGACAGTGCGCTGAATTCAGCGCACTGTCGGCTTTCCCGATCTGTGCCCGGTGTAAAGCGCTATTGGTCCCGGTACCGTAGGGCTTTACAGTCAGAAGGGCGTTTCTGACACTTAGCTAGTTACGCCCTTCTGCCCAGCAGCGCCTATCGCGCTGTGCTCTAAGACTGGGGAGGAACTCCCCCCTCCTGCTCCTGATAATACTCGTCTATGGACGAGCACTGGGAGCAGAGGGTGGGGGCGTTCCTCCCCGCTCACACAGTACAGCGCGATAGGCGCTGCTGGGCAGAAGGGCATCCCTGGCTAACTGTCAGAAACGCCCTTCTGACACTAAAGCGCTACGGTACCGGGACCGATAGCGCTTTACACCGGGCACAGATCGGGAAAGCCAACAGTGCGCTGAATTCAGCGCACTGTCAGCTTTCCAGCAGTATATAAAACTGCATGTGCCCGATCAGATGAAAGGTCCTCTTTAAGTCACTTCCCACTCCCTCCATCATCGCAATAGCCAATCAGCTTCATTGGCCGATCACACCTTCTCAAAGACGTAACATCCAGTCAGTCTTCCCTCAGTCACGGGCGCATCCCACCTACAATCTCATTGTGCGACGCCGACAATCCCTTACTAGGATACACGCTTGCGGCATATCAGATAATATAGCGCGATGTTCGCGCATGCGCCCGATCAAAATAAATGAACCTTCGTTCCTTCACTGAGCGCTCCATACAAAGTATCCTCTCCAATCTCCCTGCGTATGCGCCGGGACTTATACACTTGGAGCTACTTATATATCGCCCGTAAAGTCCCACGTTCATGCATCTAGCAGAGGAGTGAACTTCCTAGTGTGTTTATCTATTCTTGACTCATCGTATCTCTGAGTATTTATTTCAACTTCTGGTTAACCCTCAAGAGTGTCTCCAATAACATATATCAGTATATAACTGACAATAGAGATGTCTCTCCATCACTACTCCCACTGTCATCTCTGCATTCTGTTGATACAGTGTATCTAACGTACCAGTCAACTCAGGTAGGTATCCAATCCTATACTGGTGTGATATAAACGTCATCAGAAGTATGTATCATTTGCAAAGTAGCAACATTAAGTGGCATTTTTAGAACAATCTCATCTTTCTTTATTGTTATTGGTACCTCCCGTGTCTACCGATTCGTAATATACTACATGTCATGAACCCAGCACCATCTGGGTGTGATCGTTAGATGATGGATATAGGCTAAAGGGGTAAGTGTAACAATTACAGGGTAAATGACAACAAAGTTGCCCAATTGTAGGAAAGGTGTCATGGTGTCTTATCACCTATATCAAGTCTCCAGGATCCCCCTTTGTGTACTCAGAGCCTAGATCACCAGTCCACCGGATCTGACTAAAACCACACAGAAATATAGATGTTATAGCTGTAAAAATACGGGTAATGCTAGATGCACATACTTAGATCCAGGTCACTACAGGAGAAGTGGGAAAAAGAATTGACTAGTAGTTCATTAAAGCTTATGCAGATACTCTTAGAAGAAGAAAAAGGTTTTTTGAAAACGTTAGAGACAGAGCTGAATGGTGAAAGAGAAAAAGCTAAATTGTTATCTGAATTACCAGGCTTTGAAAACAAAGATAAAAATCTCCAACAAAACATAGAGAGATTTAGTTCTCAAATTAAAGAGAGAAAGCATTTCCAATTTAGGAGAGATCTAGAGGAGTTCAGGGAGAAAAAAGCCTACGAGGTTATTAACAATCGGGAGGGGGGGGGGGGACCAGGAACAGGGACCCATCGACCTCAGAAGGCGAAACTACTGACTCTGAAACATCTGGTAATAGAGGACGTGAACTGGAAAGGGAGGATAGATCAAGAACTAGACAGAACCCTAGAAGTCAATCACGTGGCAGACGTGGTCGAGGTAGAGGAAACAACAGGGGAAATTTTTTAGATCAAAACCCCCCAATCTCCAAATATTTACTGAGGGGGAGGAAGGAGAATTAGGTAGTATGTGTTGGCCTGTACAACGTTTTGGGGGAAAGCCTTATATTACAGACAAGGAAAAGGCTGAGCGTACGGGGGCTATGGAGCAAACTGGTAGGACAGGTGAGATGTAAATCTGTAACCTGTCATCTCACACATTCACTAAGGCTGAGGAAGATCTCCTCAAAAAAGGTCTCTCTTATGTGCCTACGGTCAGGTTTGATGGTTTCAATTGGACAAAGGATGTTCATTTATTCGCCCGTAAGTTAAAGTGGCGAAAATTCCATGCCAGGAGAATACGTGAAAAATGTGAAAGGGAAGGGAGCAGGGCTATTCACCGCTGAACAATTTAGTGGCGGTCCTGCTAGCGGTCAGACCATTTACCGCTTTCTGTCTGGGTCAAACTAATAAGTCAGTGATACCACCCACACACGGACAATTTGAACAGTGACCTGGCCGATGGTACCTCCCTTCTCTGTTGGTGTGGCGTTAGGCCAGTAGCCTCAGAGGGGTGAGGGAGCATTCCATTGAGCCTTTACGCTATGGTCTTGTTCATATTCAAATCTGTGGAGTTGCTGGTGGCTATCATTTGCAATTAGGGAGTGAGTGAGGTTTGACTTGCAGGGTCTATTAGTGCAGTACCTCCTCTCCCTATGGATCGCTCACCTTGTATATAGCGGGTATTGGTGAGGGACATGGTTTTATACTTTTGTTTGTGTCCAGTTTTAAAGTATATCCAATAAAAGTAAAGTTTTATTTATTAGTATTCCTATGGTGGATGAGTCAATCCCCCTTCAGTGCAGATTGTAAAAAGGAATAATTGAATCCAATTTCAGAGAATTTAGCATTAAAATACAACTCCCATTTTACTTGGTTTTTTGCTATTGTGTTGGGTACACGGTGAACAATTTTGTTATATACTTTATTAACCTATCAAACTACCTTTTAATATAAAACAAGATGTACTCATTAGAAATGCTCTAACTACATATTGCCAGGAAAACTGTCTGTTCACTCGTACTCAATGCAGTATGTCAAATAGCTGTATCTCCAGTTTTATAACATCTAGGTGGTGGTTTGTAGTCATCTGGAATTAGTATGATGGAAGAAGATGAATTCCAATGGCTCATAAATCCAGGTGTTAGATTGGGTCCTTTTGTCAATGATCTGAATTTTGTCATCAGCTTGAATTCCCAGATTTTTCTTTTGCCAACATTCTTCTAGACACCTTTTAGAATTAGGAGTTTTATGCAGTGGCGTAACTACAGGCTAAGGAGTCAAATCATCCTTAGTGTGGTTAGGGTAATCTGTGGGTCTCCTTAGCGCTCACGGCTGGACTCGGCATGACAGGTTTCCGTCTTCTGCATGCAGAAGACGGAAACCTGATAACGGAGACCTGAACGCTGGTGTGAACAATTGTGGATAATATTGTGGACTATTATATTTTAATGGTTCCGTACACACGGTCGTTGTTTTTGCGGCCGTGTGTCCAGGCCAAATTGAAGAGCTGCAAATTATGGAGCAAGTTCTATAGCTGTCCTATACCTAGACCTTTCATGTCCTCTGAGATGGGTGGTATTATATACCACTAGAAATACTGAATTCACTGCGCTGCCAGCTTTCATGGTATGGGCCCTGGTGATGGAGATATCGGTGCCATTAATTTCGGCAGCAATATCTCTCCACTGTCAGAAGAGCGGGTCTTAGGTTCCATTCACATGGAGGAAAATGTCGTTTTATTTGGCACTGAATTTTCCACGTTGAAAAAAACGCCTCCCATTGAATTCAATGGGTTCCGGTAGCTTTTTTTTTTTCCACTAGCAGAAAATTCTGCTAGTGGAAAAAAAGCTAGTGGCACTCATTGAAGTCAATGGGAGGCTTTTTTTTGAGCACTGAAAATAGCAGTCAGCGGCTGATGTGACAGTATTTAGTCCTGGTAGGTTAGAGAGGGTGGTTTTTGTGTGTTTTTTTTTTAATTTTTTTTATTAAAATGCATGGGACTGCATAAATTGTAGGGCTGCTTTATTCATGGGACTGCCTGCAGGATGGAGCTGAAGCAGGCAGAGAGGATAGTGCTGTCTGCATGCAGTCCCATGTTGTAGGTGGGGGAGGGGAAAGGGGTAAAGATTTTTACATGAGACTGCATATTGGGAGGTGGCTAAAGGGAAAAAGAGAAGCTGTACATGTGTAGTGTGTGGTGATGTGGAAATTAGGGGGTATTCACACGGAGTAAAGTGGTGCTGATTCTGCCATGATAACTCGTGGCAGAATCAGCGCTGATAAAAGAATCCCATTGATTTCAATGTGTTCCGCGTGGAAAACAAAACCTATTGAAGTCAATGGGAGTCTTTATAAGCTGTGTCTGCCGCGAGTTATCATGGCAGAAACAGCACCACTTTACTCCGTGTGAATGCCCCCTTGTATTGGAGTACGTGTATAGGCAGGTGATAGGTAGGGGAATTAGATGTATGGATGTGATGTACAAGGGACACTAGCTTCACACCTGTGATTGTGTTTCCATTCGTTGGGTCCACTTGCGGACTTGAAAAACAGAAACCCAATCCACTTAAAAAACGGAAACCCTTTCGTCTCACTGTTTTTTTTAAGTAGAATGGGAAGAGATGGAGGGGGAAATGAAACTGGGGAAAGATGAAGGGGGCACTTAAACTGGAGGGACATTAAATTTGGGACAACTGGAGGGAGCATTAAACTGTGAAGGCAGCTGGACCTGTCTGCCTCTACTTGCCCCCAGTTTAATGTCCCACTTCATCTGCCATTAATTTACTGTCCTCCTCCAACTACCCCCACTGCTAATGTCCCCCTCCAGCTGCCCAGTTTCATGTCCCCTCTAGTTTCCACCAGTTTAAACAGGGGCACCAGGAGAGGGACCTAATACTGTGGGGCATTATAATGTGGGGACATATAATGTACGGGTGACTGTAGGAGGATTATACTGTGTAGGAGCCCATGAAAAATGAATGAAAATGGGTGGAGTCAACATAAAAGCGGGCGGAGTTATATTTGCCGCGCATTTTGTCCCTCTTTCTGTTCTTCAAAAGTTGGGAGGTATGCTGGTAAGACAATGAAATTGAAAAGAAAGAAGTAAACATGAAGAGAAAGGAAAGAATAAAAAGAAGGAATAAACAAGAGAAGTAAGAAAGAGAAAGAGGAAGATAGGGCAGAATGAAGAAAGGGAAATGTGGGGGGGGGGTGAGGGGGTTGGGCAAGTTCCACTGGGCCATTTCCTATAATCTCAGTTGTATTACTCAACCTTATCTCACTAACGTGTCACCTCATGAACTAATTGCCTTTGTATAGCATCTTGCATATGTTGTGTTGTATTCTCACGCATTCATTTGGAAACGCCTGAAGAAGGAGCGTCGGTTCTTCAAAAACTTGCAGATGTATTTTCTTCTGGTTAGACAATAAAGACATCATACCTACAATATTTTAGTCTTTTTGAATCAAAAGTATTAAATATTGCTTATATACAATGCAAACTTTCCATAGTAACAGCTCGATTACAGGGTTGCTAGGGAGAACGGTACATTCTGTTTTATAATGATAAAGGAAGTTAGATAGGAAAATAAAGTATATTACAAAAATGGTCACGAACCCCCCCCCCCCCCCGATATAATAACGCAAAAAAAAAAGGTTATACTTTAATGCACTCATTTTCTATCTACATTTATCTACATCTGTTAAAGCATTGCTGGGTACAAGTTTGAGGCACATGATATCTGAACATTAAAGGGGCTTTGCCAACATACAACATTTGTGAGTTGAAGTTGTAGAGTAGGAGCATGTGACCGCCTGCTTACTAGTAAAAACTACATTTCCCAGGTATACCTTGCTCTGTGTGCTCTCTAACTGCCGCACTGGCCTAACAGAAATCATTCCTGCACATGCTCCATCTCTTAGGTTTGCACATACATGGTTATGTAACCCTGATCTAATAAGCAGCTATAGGAATGTGAAAGAAACAAACCGGGCACACTAACCCTGAAAGAGGATGGACTACAGGTCATATCTATGGACAATAATGCTCAAACAGTGGTAGTCATAGGATGATTCCATTGGGCATTTCCTAGTGACATTCACTTTTGCTAATTGCTTTCGATAGGTGACAGTGGTATTTTGTAACTTATATGGAATATGATTGTTATTGTGGGGATACCCCTTTAATTGAATGTAGGATCTGTAAGGTATCTTTTAAACTTTTAACTTAGACTTTCTACACATTTTCATACATTTTCACTATAATTTGTGAATTTTACCGTTATACACACAATATAACATATAAATTGAAAATTTCAGACACTTGTTTTTCTACCCTGGAAATTCTCTTTGAATATATTGGTCAAAAATTCTAAATCATTGCACAAATAATATTTTCAATACCATGCTGAAACAAAAGTTTAATTCAGGGAAAACGTTTAATCCGTGTGTGCGTGGGCAGAGGCAAGCCAGATTTATAAACTCACCCTATGAGTCCTGGCAAGCATTAATATTGCTTTTTATACAAAAATTCTTCATTAGTTTATAGAAAACGATATATTGCTGAGCTCAGCACCTCTCTCCAGTCAATCATATGCAACCTTCAATGTGTGCAGCATAGTGGCAGGCTCGCCAACCTTCTTTATTCATTTGTTCTGAACATGACACTAAATAGGTATAGACAGCCACTTTTTAACTGAAAAATGCAAAGATTAATATAACACATTAAAGACACATACATGGCTTGTTTTTGTAAGACGTGTTGTATTTTTCAGTGTATAATGTTCCAACATGAAAAGTGCTTTAATGTTGCAACATTCTGGTTGAGGCCTCACGTTGCGGAAACACAGCTTTTTTGTTGCATATTTTGTTGCGGTTTCTTGAGCCAAAGCCAGGAGTGGATTGAACAGGAAGTAGAGGTATAAACATTTCCTATATATTTCATAATCCTTTTGTAGCCATTCTTGGCTTTGGGTCAAAAAAACGCAAATTTTTTAAATTTTTTTAAATTGATGGAGCTGTGTGAAGGCCTGCTTTTTTTTTTTTAGAATTAGCTGTAGTTTTTATTGGTACCATTGTTATTTATTGGTGTGTACTTTCATACCATACCAAGCCATTTAATATTCCATATGATATGCTGGTAAACTGGACAAAAATTGAGAATGGGGTGGATTACAAAAAAACTGTGTTTCCACCATTCTCATATGGGTTCTATCTTTATGATGTTCACTGTGGGGGCCCAAAATGACATCACCTATATTCTGCGGGTTGATATGATTACAGCAATACCAAATTTATATAGTTTTTGTCATATTCTAACCTCCCCTTCATCTCTAAACTCTTGGAACGCCTGGTCTATTCTCGTTTAATTCGCTATCTCTCTGCTAACTCTCTGCTTGACCCCTTACAATCTGGCTTCCGCGCTCTGCACTCTACTGAAACGGCTCTCACAAAAGTCTCCAATGATCTCCTAATGGCTAAATCCAATGGTGACTTCTCTCTTCTTATTCTTCTGGACCTCTCTGCAGCTTTTGACACTGTTGACCATCAACTCCTCCTCACTATGCTCCACTCAGTTGGCCTCAATGACACTGCTCTCTCCTGGTTCTCCTCTTATCTCTCAGACCGCACTTTCAGTGTATCATTTGCAGGCTCTGTTTCCTCCCCTCTTTCCCTTGCTGTTGGGGTTCCTCAGGGCTCGGTCCTAGGCCCCCTCCTCATTTCTCTCTACACAGCCCCCATTGGACAAACCATTGCCAGATTTGGCTTCAGGTACCATCTTTATGCTGATGACACCCAATTATACACATCCTTCCGTGACATCACCCCTGCACTCATACAGAACACCAGCAACTGTCTCTCTGCTGTCTCAAATATCATGTCCTCGCTCTATCTGAAACTAAATCTCTCCAAGACTGAACTACTACTGTTTCCACCATCTAATAGATCTGTCCCTGATATATCCATTGCAGTCTCAGGCCTTACTATAACTCCTAGGCAGCAGGCCCGCTGCCTCGGGGTCATGTTTGACGCAGACCTTTCCTTCACCTCTCATATTGAATCACTCGCACGTTCATGTCACCTTCACCTCAAAAACATCTCCAGCCTATTCCTTACCAGAGATACACTAAAGACACTTATTGTCTCTCTGATTCATTCTCGCCTTGACTACTGTAACTCCTTACTAATCGGTCTTCCCCTCACTAAACTCTCCCCTCTACAATCCATTCTGAATGCAGCGGCCAGGCTCATCTATCAGGCGAGACGCTACAGTGATGCCTCTGGTCTGTGCCAGTCACTACACTGGCTGCCTATTCATTATAGAATAAAATATAAAGTTATCACTCTCATCCACAAGGCTCTCCATAATGCCGCACCTCCCTACATTTCCTCCCTCTTCTCTGTCTATCGCCCAACCCGTGCTCTCTGTTCACTCAATGACCTAACAGTTACATCCTCTATTATCAGAACCTCCCACGCTCGTATACAAGACTTCTCCCGAGCTGCACCACTCCTCTGGAATGCTCTACCCCGGACAATCAGATTAACTCCCAATTTCTACAGCTTCAAGTGCAAACTAAAGACGCATCTTTTCAGACAAGCCTATCACAATTTCTAACGTAAACCCTTAACCCTCCTCTGTCCCCGCTCCCACATTACCCCACATGATATGATGTCATCTCAGGATAACTTTATCTGTCCAAGCACCATCCACATGTTAAAGGACACGACTGTTGACGGCTCATAAAGTTTTATGTTTGTGTAATGACAGTCACCTCTATTACAAAAGTGTCTGACCTCTGCATAAGCAATACCGCCCCTGCTACCTCTTGTGTCACCCCCTCTACCTCATAGATTGTAAGCTCTTGCAAGCAGGGCCCTCAGTCCCATTGTGTGAAATGTCTTTCTTTGTAATGTATCTGTCTGTATTTGAACCCTACAAATTGTACAGCGCTGCGGAATATGTTGGCGCTATAGAAATAAAATGTATTATTATTATTATTACCTTAAAAAAAATCCAAAACTTGAACCAAAGAAAAAATAAATTCTTGAAGTCGCCATGTTCTGATGCCAATATTTTTTTTTTTTTATGTTCCTGTATAAGAGACTTCAAAATGCTTTCTTCTTTTTTTGAGGGGCAGATATAATTTTATTTATATTATTTTGAGGGAGCTGGTCAGTGTGACCACAGGACTTCTGGTTTGATGACTGGTTGGTATTCACTTTTTGCTTTATGATGAGCTGATGAGATCCAACCAGATCCAACCACATCGAAACAGCGAGGTCCACAGCTGGGATTCTGTTAATTTTGGAATGGATATACTGGTTTGGTAATAATCATGTTATTAGGCTTATTGAAAAAGTCATGCATGATGTTAAGGGGGCTGTCCTAACAGGCAGTGAACAGAGGCACTGTTTTCCTAATTACATCCTGGGAAACAGATTTGCATATTCCCGATGAAATATGTGTGAGGTTGGTATCTTTATTGCACATTGCACTGGTGCACTTATATCTGTGGTTATGACTTGCTGCCCTTTGGGTTTATTTATTTTATGAATTTATTTAATATTTATTTATATGAACTTTAATAATTTGTTTCTTATTTTTGATGTATAGTTATTTATATCATGATCGTGTGGACTGAGACCTACACACACACACACATATATATATATATATATATATATATATATATATATATATATAAAAACTATTAAAAATAATAATAAAAAAAAACTATCTGGAACAGTGTGGTACACAGGAATGGAAACTCATAATTACATCAAAATTTAGCACATGATAAGTATATATATATATATATATATATATATACATATATATATATATATATATATATATATATATATATATATATATACTTATCATGTGCTAAATTTTGATGTAATTATGAGTTTCCATTCCTGTGTACCACACTGTTCCAGATAGTTTTTTTTATTATTATTTTTAATAGTTTTTATGCTAATATTCTTGCAACATTATCAAATGGAATTTGATGGAATTGGAATCTATATGTATAAAACTCAAAATCTGTAGTGGTCTGCTCTATACAAATCCACAGTTCTTGCCCGATTTGGCTGAAATTTGGCATGCCCCCTCTCTACCCACAGGAGCAGAATACTGCGCACGTTACATCTCGCTAGCATCCCCCGTCTTGAGATTGGGGCCCCTAAATTTTACTTTAGCTAGCATAACCAACAATGTAACATATTTTCCATGAGCGAAGCTGCAGGTATTCTACTAGTTATTTAATAAAGATAAATTTTGGATCACATATTATTTATTGGTTTTGAGAACAATTATTGTTTTTCTGTGTTATAAACAGGCCTGGGAGCTTTCAATAGGACCTTTCAGCTGTCAGTATATTGGTGCCCTTGCACCACTGGTATATGGATGCCTCAGTCACATTTGATTGAGGAATTTAAACGGTTAATGCCCACCATTTTAGCAGTGCAATACAGTGGAGACCTGATGTCTATGTCATCTGCTGAGTAGCTGCCATGTTTAAAGACCCAACATCCACCATAATAGTATGGTGGGTTTTGGAAAAGGAGTAAGGATGTAGGCTAGGCTAGTCATTAAGGCTTGGTGACTTTTTCCATTTTTGCCTTCCAATATTCATATCTACTTTATTTCTCAGTCAGCACAGCCATATGAGGGATTATTCTTTGCATGGTGAAATGTATTTTTAGATCCATTTTGGGATACTAATAATAGTTTGATTATCTTTTTTTAAAGGGATTCTACCATTAAAACTTTTTTTTTGTGGATAAGACGTCAGAATAGCCTTTAGAAAGGCTATTCGTCTCTTACCTTTAGATGTGGTCTCCGCCACGCCGTTCCTTAGAAATACCGTTTTTTACTGGTATGCAAATGAGTTCTTCCACAGCTGCCAGAGAAGTGTCTCCAAGCGCCGCCTCCTTCTTCGCCCGCCGCGTCATGTTCAATGTCTTCTTCCGGCACAGGCTCGTAACCTAGCAGAGCAGAGCAGAGCAGACTGCGCAGGCGCACAGACCATGGGAAAATGGCCACTAACAATACTGTGCAAGTGGCCATTTTCCTGTGACCTGTGCGCCTGCGCAGTCTGCTCTGCTCTGCTAGAAGTTACGAGCCTGCGCCGGAAGACATTGAAGATGACGTGGTGGACGAAGAAGGAGGCAGCACTTGGAGACACTTCTCTGGCAGCGGTGGGGACACCCTCATCCCTCTTTGAGTGCTGGGGCCCACCCCCATCGCTGTGGGAGAACTCATTTGCATACCAGTAAAAAACGGTATTTCTAAGGAATGGCGTGGCGGAGACCACATCTAAAGGTAGGAGACGAATAGCCTTTCTAAAGGCTATTCTGACATCTTACCCACAAGAAAAAAGTTTTAATGGTAGAATACCTTTAACATTTTGCGGGGTCCATTCTGTAATTTTTTTGTGGTTTTTTATGCCATTCAGTCTGCATTAAAAATGACATGGTTATGTCCATTGTTTTGCTATTTCTCCCTCTCTTCTCTGCCGACTCAGGTAAATTATGTTTTTATTTTCTCCTTGTTTCCCAATATATTCTTTGTATACTGCCTTGTGATATATAATGCTGTCTTCGATATTTGTTGCCATCTGTTTGTCAACTTGTGACTGTATTTTGTTTGATATGCTGTTTACTATGTTTTTTACTGTTTTTATAATTTAATTAAATACCTTTGAAATTAAAAGTGACATGGTAATTTTATATATATATATATATATATATATACAGTTAGGGCCAGAAATATTTGGACAGTGACACAATTTTCGCGAGTTGGGCTCTGCATGCCACCACATTGGTTTTGAAATGAAACCTCTACAACAGAATTCAAGTGCAGATTGTAACGTTTAATTTGAAGGGTTGAACAAAAATATCTGATAGAAAATGTAGGAATTGTACACATTTCTTTGCAAACACTCCACATTTTAGGAGCTCAAAAGTAATTGGACAAATAAACATAACCCAAACAAAATATTTTTTTTTCAATATTTTGTTGCGAATCGTTTGGAGGCAATCACTGCCTTAAGTCTGGAACCCATGGACATCACCAAACGCTGGGTTTCCTCCTTCTTAATGCTTTGCCAGGCCTTTACAGCCGCAGCCTTCAGGTCTTGCTCGTTTGTGGGTCTTTCCGCCTTAAGTCTGGATTTGAGCAAGTGAAATGCATGCTCAATTGGGTTAAGATCTGGTGATTGACTTGGCCATTGCAGAATGTTCCACTTTTTTGCACTCATGAACTCCTGGGTAGCTTTGGCTGTATGCTTGGGGTCATTGTCCATCTGTACTATGAAGCGCCGTCCGATCAACTTGGCAGCATTTGGCTCAATCTGGGCTGAAAGTATATCCCGGTACACTTCAGAATTCATCCGGCTACTCTTGTCTGCTGTTATGTCATCAATAAACACAAGTGACCCAGTGCCATTGAAAGCCATGCATGCCCATGCCATCACGTTGCCTCCACCATGTTTTACAGAGGATGTGGTGTGCCTTGGATCATGTGCCGTTCCCTTTCTTCTCCAAACTTTTTTCTTCCCATCATTCTGGTACAGGTTGATCTTTGTCTCATCTGTCCATAGAATACTTTTCCAGAACTGAGCTGGCTTCTTGAGGTGTTTTTCAGCAAATTTAACTCTGGCCTGTCTATTTTTGGAATTGATGAATGGTTTGCATCTAGATGTGAACCCTTTGTATTTACTTTCATGGAGTCTTCTCTTTACTGTTGACTTAGAGACAGATACAACTACTTCACTGAGAGTGTTCTGGACTTCAGTTGATGTTGTGAACGGGTTCTTCTTGACCAAAGAAAGTATGCGGCGATCATCCACCACTGTTGTCATCCGTGGACGCCCAGGCCTTTTTGAGTTCCCAAGCTCACCAGTCAATTCCTTTTTTCTTAGAATGTACCCGACTGTTGATTTTGCTACTCCAAGCATGTCTGCTATCTCTCTGATGGATTTTTTCTTTTTTTTTTCAGCCTCAGGATGTTCTGCTTCACCTCAATTGAGAGTTCCTTTGACCGCATGTTGTCTGGTCACAGCAACAGCTTCCAAATGCAAAACCACACACCTGGAATCAACCCCAGACCTTTTAACTACTTCATTGATTACAGGTTTATGAGGGAGACGCCTTCAGAGTTAATTGCAGCTCTTAGAGTCCATTGTCCAATTACTTTTGGTCCCTTGAAAAAGAGGAGGCTATGCATTACAGAGCTATGATTCCTAAACCCTTTCTCCGATTTGGATGTGGAAACTCTCATATTGCAGCTGGGAGTGTGCACTTTCAGCCCATATTATATATATAATTGTATTTCTGAACATGTTTTAGTAAACAGCTAAAATAACAAAACTTGTGTCACTGTCCAAATATTTCTGGCCCTAACTGTATATATATATATATATATATATATATATATATATATATACAGTCCTATGAAAAAGTTTGGGCACCCCTATTAATCTTAATCATTTTTAGTTCTAAATATTTTGGTGTTTGCAACAGCCATTTCAGTTTGATATATCTAATAACTGATGGACACAGTAATATTTCAGGATTGAAATGAGGTTTATTGTACTAACAGAAAATGCGCAATATGCATTAAACCAAAATTTGACCGATGCAAAAATATGGGCACCTCAACAGAAAAGTGACATTAATATTTAGTACAGTAATATTTATCTTTTGCAAAGATAACAGCCTCTAGTCGCTTCCTGTAGCTTTTAATCAGTTCCTGGATCCTGGATGAAGGTATTTTGGACCATTTCTTTCTACAAAACAATTCAAGTTCAGTTAAGTTTGATGGTCGCCGAACATGGACAGCCCGCTCTCAAAGGATCTGAAAACAAAGATTATTCAACATAGTTGTTCAGGGGAAGGATACAAAACGTTGTCTCAGAGATTTAACCTGTCAGTTTCCACTGTGAGGAACATAGTAAGGAAATGGAAGACCACAGGGACAGTTCTTGTTAAGCCCAGAAGTGGCAGGCCAAGAAAAATATCAGAAAGGCAGAGAAGAAGAATGGTGAGAACAGTCAAGGACAATCCACAGACCACCTCCAAAGAGCTGCAGCATCATCTTTCTGCAGATGGTGTCACTGTGCATCGGTCAACTATACAGCGCACTTTGCACAAATAGAAGCTGTATGGGAGAGTGATGAGAAAGAAGCCGTTTCTGCACGTACGCCACAAATAGAGTTGCCTGAGGTATGAAAAAGCACATTTGGACAAGGCAGCTTCATTTTGGAAACAAAAATTGAGTTGTTTGGTTATAAAAAAAAGGCGTTATGCATGGCGTCCAAAAAGAAACAGCATTCCAAGAAAAACACATGCTACCCACTGTAAAATTTGGTGGAGGTTCCATCATGCTTTGGGGCTGTGTAGCCAATGCCGGCATCGGGAATCTTGTTAAAGTTGAGGGTCGCATGGATTCCACTCAGTATCAGCAGATTCTTGAGAATAATGTTCAAGAATCAGTGACGAAGTTGAAGTTACGCCGGGGATGGATATTTCAGCAAGACAATGATCCAAAACACCGCTCCAAATCCTCAGGCATTCATGCAGAGGAACAATTACAATGTTCTGGAATGGCCATCCCAGTCCCCAGACCTGAATATCATTGAACATCTGTGGGATGATTTGAAGCGGGCTGTCCATGCTCGGCGACCATCTAACTTAACTGAACTTGAATTGTTTGTCCAAAATACCTTTATCAAGGATCCAGGAACTGATTAAAAGCTACAGGAAGCGACTAGAGGCTGTTATCTTTGCAAAAGGAGGATGTACTAAATATTAATGTCACTTTTCTGTTGAGGTGCCCATACTTTTGCACCGGTCAAATTTTGGTTTAATGCATATTGCGCATTTTCTGTTAGTACAATAAACCTCATTTCAATCCTGAAATATTACTGTGTCCATCAGTTATTAGATATATCAAACTGAAATGGCTGTTGCAAATACCAAAATATTTAGAACTAAAAATGATTAAGATTAATAGGGGTGCCCAAACTTTTTCATAGGACTGTATATATATGTTTTTGAAGACTTTTTATTTATTAATTTTCTCATTTTGATTTCTTTCTTATGGCATACACAGGACAGGATAAAAAACATTATTATTGGATTGTTTTTATTTTTAATTACATTATTTTTTAAATGAACTTTTTTTAAAAACTTATTAATTAATTTGAACTATATACTCGAGTAGAAGCCGACCCGAATATAAGCCGAGGCCCCAAATTTTACCACAAAAAAACTGGGAAAACTTATTGACTCGAGTATAAGCCTAGGGAGAAATGCAGCAGCTACTGGAAAATTTCAAAAATTAAAATGGTCGGAGTTTTTGGGTACAGTAGATGCTGGGTGCTGGTAAAGGGGAGGGGGTGTTCTGGTTGTCTGTCTGCTCATTCCCTGAGCTTGAGGACTGAGTTTTTTTCCCCCACTTGGAATTCAGCCTGGCTGAATATAGGGTATCTGCAGTGCTCCTGTTCCGGGAAGGCGTTAATACCCTGTTTTCCCGAAAATAAGACAGTTTCTTATAATTAATTATCTAACGAAATATATGACCTTTCTTATTTTCGGGGGATGTTTTATGCAGCAGCTGGAGCGGGGAACAATCGGCAGTCATGCTGATGCTTCCTTAGCATGACTGCCGGTTGTATGTGATCCAGAAGGTGAAGGGGGGTGTCTTATTTTCGGGGAAACAGGGTATTAACCCCTTCCCGGAACAGGAGCACTGCAGATACCCTATATTCAGTAGACCGGGCACTTTCAGACACAGTGATACCTAATGTGTATGTTTCACAGTAATTTCCTACTTTTACATGTATTCTAGGGAAAGGAGGGATTTAGAACTTTTATTTATTTTATTTTTTTACTATATTTTTTTTTAAAGCTTCTTTTTTTTCACTATTTTATGGGAGATTCTATACATTACTATTGCGGCTAGTCATAGACCCCCATCCCCACCCCCCCAAAAATTTTTTTTGCTTGACTCGAGTATAAGCTGAGGGAGGCTTTTTCAGCACAAAAACTGTGCTGAAAAATTCGGCTTATACTCGAGTATATCTGTAAATTGCAAGTCAGATGAAACTGGGTGTGGATAAGTAGTGTTTTTAGTAGTATAGTAGATTTATAGTAGATTTTTAAAACTTGTAGGTGGAAATATATATTATAGTAAACGTGCTACTGTAACTAAACTAGAAGAAGAGTCGTATAAACAAAGTGAGTGAGTGTCACCATCAGGTACAGTAGTCAAAATGAGAGACATTGATTTATTCTACTTCTTCATATGCAAAGTAGAATAAATCTGCAGATGAAGTTGGAATCATTAGCACTATCACTGTGTTTACGGTTGACACCAAGATTTTTAGTACACTGCAGTCTATGGAGGTTGCGCATAGACTGAAAGCAGACTTGGACAAACTGTTTGGAATTCACTTGGCAAATGAGGTTCAATATGAATAAAAGTTATGCATCTGAGTACTAATATCTGTATGCAACGAAAGTTGTAGGAGAGAAAAAAAAACACACATGCCCTCTTTTTACCATTTATAAAATAACTAAAAAATAAATAAATAAATAAATAAACATATCAAGTATGGTCTGGAAATGCCTGAAGTAGTATCAAAATCTAAAAGTATTTCTGCCATATAGCAAACCATGAAAGAAAATTAAAAAGCACAAATTGACATTTTTCAGTCACTTCTCTCAAAAGATCTGAATAAACAGTGAACAAAAAATAAACCATGACAGCGCTAATAAAAACGTCAGCTCCTCCCACAGAAAACAGCCCTTACACAGATCTCTAGATGGAAATATAAAAGCTATGGGGGTCAGAATATCACCATGCAAAAAATTTTTAAAAGAATTATAATTTTCTTAATGATATTAAAACATAAAAAATACTGTATACATTGAATTCAAATAAAGATAAAGTCCATAAGATAACGCACAACGGAGTTTTACTCTTCCAATTCCGCCCCATTTACAAATGTTTTTAGCTTTTTGGTAAATTTTATGGCATATTAAATGGTGCTGTTACGAAGTAAAAATGAGACAAAAAAAAAAAAATTTTGAAAATTAACCATGGTAGAAAAGATTAAACTCTGTAAAGATAACTTGTAGACAATCCAAAAGTTTTCTGGGCAAAAAAAAAAAAAGATTTTTCAAAAAAGGTCAGTTAGTTCTATTAACAGGCTAATAAGCGCAACCAAATACCTTTAGCAGAGTTTTGAGTGATTTCTGGGGTTCTCAGTCAGCTCCTGGCATCTTCTGCATTTGTTTACATTCATAACTTCCTGTGGTTTGCTTCCTACAAGTTCCATGATGCCTCACTTCTCCTCTCTCTCTGACCACCTCCCTTTCTCACACACCCCCTCCGTTTCCCTAGCTAGCCTGTCCACTACATCAGCAGCCATCTGTAGTCTCCCAGTCCTAACTCACCACACCTCCCTCTCACTCACTCACCCCCTCCTTGTATATTGTTTTCCACCAAAAGCCAATTAAAATAAGACCTGCAATAGACAATTGACACCGGCATGTCTTACATATTAGATGTACTTGCATTCCCACTGTGAAGAAAGTTAGGCAATATGCAGGGGGATCGAAAGTACATTCAATATGCAAGACATGCCAGCTTCTGTTGTCTATTGAACATGCGTGGGTCAGCACACATATTCGTGTCGTTACCAGGCAGTTCGCACATGTGCAATAGGGTAGATCGGTTCGGGAACACTATTGCCCAGTTTTAAGCTGTACTGCACTGAAGGTAGTTCCAGCAGGGACAAAGGTAAGTATGAGGGGAGGGGTGTAGTAACGGGAAGGGATGGGAAGGCAGGGTACAGAGATATTGTATGTGATGCTCAGTTCCAGAAGCGGCGAAATGTAATGTCACACGAACCTCATAAAATGTGGCTGGGACAGTCACGTGGCTGTCCCGGCGATAACGGTAATTATACATTTAAAAAGCAGGTGGGATAGTGGGATTTAGTTTAATGTATAAATTTTTATTTATCCCAGACATCCCCTTTAACACATGTATACAATTATATATGTTTACAAAATTACATTTTATGCCTCAGGTATATTATTCTCATTTTATTGAAGTCAACAGAGAAGTTTTAATCCCCAGAGAAATTAATATGTTCCACAAACATTGCAGGTGAAGATCCAGAGATACTGTGATTACTCTTAAAACCCAGGACAATGTACTCCATGACTGGTGAACTCAACTGTCAATCTACTTGCTAGAAGCTGAAATTTCTTAGTAAATTAATTACTGAGTGAAAATGGCTGTCTACCTGCCTGTCAGGATCATTCCCGCAAGAGGAGAAAGAACAAATAATTGGAATGTTGATGGGGTGAAACCACATCTTATTGCGCACAAGATATCGCTTTATCCATTAGTGAAGAGTCACGTTAACTGACTTGTTATTTTCTACAAATAGATATTGACCTTTTCCAGGTAATATATTTCCTCTGGGTTGATTGTGTTTTCACAATCAACCCAGATCTTTGGTTTCACAAACAGTGTTTATTAGAAAAATTTGTTTTTCGCAAAAGTTTTCATGGGTTTTTAACAGCTTGTTTTCAGATTATATATTTGACTATAGTGAAATATTAATGCACTTACAAAGAATTCTTCTATGTCAGACCTTGGCATTGTACGGACAGTGGGCCACATCAGGCCCTTTATCTCTGACCGTACCGCATGAGATCGTTGTACAGAGGCGTTCTTCCTGTACTCAGGAAGCAAAGTGGGCATTCCCTCTGTGCTCTGAGCACAGCATTGTCATCCATACAGCGCCACTTTTCTTCTGCTCTGTCAGCAATTCTCCTCCTCTTCTTACTTGAGACCACCACAAAATGGCCAATGAACAGCTATTCTGTCATTTTCTGGTGGTTTCCTGTAAAAAGAGGAGGAGAATGGCCGATGGAGCAGAAGAACTATCACTTCCTCTTCAAAATAAAATAAATAATAAAAAGTTTTAAAAAACCCCACCTTTACATTAAAAAAAACCCAGAAACACAAAACATAAACACAGCCTCCACTATTCAAAAATAGCATTATTTATCCGATATGGTGAATGCTGTAAAAATTATATATATACCGCAATGCGCAAAATAAGGTATTTTGGTCACCTCCCTTTCCCTAAAATTTAGTAATAAAAAGTGATCAAAATGTCAAAAATACCACCATAATTTGTCCCATGAAAAGCATCTTATCTATACTGCTAGTTTATGTGGATTTAAGACTTTTTCTAAATACATTGCTTTATCAAAACTGCTTCTTTTGGCCGCTATCTTAATTTATTCACTTCATTGTTGACACTGCGTTTCTATGGCCACTGGGCTTATCTGCTCATTTCCCAAGTGATGTAGCTGCCTGCTGTCAGGGGGGGGGGGGAGGGAGGGGCTGACAAGCAACTTTGGA
The DNA here is from genome assembly GCF_031893055.1 of Leptodactylus fuscus. Taxonomy (NCBI): domain Eukaryota; kingdom Metazoa; phylum Chordata; class Amphibia; order Anura; family Leptodactylidae; genus Leptodactylus; species Leptodactylus fuscus. The sequence continues at coordinate 67,672,017 of NC_134267.1, read as the reverse complement.
GCTCCTCAAATAGGGGAGGGGGGAGGTGAGAGCTCCGGGATTACTGTGCTGTCTATCTTCAGCTTTTCCACTTATCAGCCGGTTTAATTGAATTTGGCTGATAAGGGCTGAGATAAGGAGTCCGTTACCTCTGTATGTAATGCAAGCTGACTCAAATCCAGGTCTTCTACATCAGTTTCCACATCAGCTTATACTGTGGTAATGCATTTACAACCAATCCCTCATTACTGACTGCAAACATAGCAGATAGCAGAGCAAGTGAAACCGCGCCCACCAATGTGCTGAGAAATCCAGGAAGTGAAGAGAGCACAGAGCCCTGCAGGCTGCAGAACAAGAGTTATGGGAATAACCCTTTAAACAAATCTTGTCTAATCTCCATAAACTACTTGTTCCTAGGTTATAGTCTATATATTGTGACATCTACTGGGACTTCCTTCTCTGTGGTAAGATGGTCGACACATGAAGAATTTCAGTTCCACACAGAAAACAAATCTTTCAAACTGACTTTATTAGGGTAAGTTCACACAGAGTTTTATGGATCGGAACCTAAGGCAGAGGCCACCTCCGGTTCCGAACTAAAAACCGGGTAGCCACGACTAACAGCTGGTGCACTGCATCAGCATCCAGCCGCACACTCTGCTCCGGATTAGGCCCAATGAATGGGCCCGGAGGAATGAGCATCTCGCTTCTTTTTTCCGGGAGCCGGAAGAAACAGCTCCCGGAAAAAAGACCTCAGCAGTTCCCATTGATTTCAATGGGAGCTGTCTTTTTGAGGCAAATACGGCCTCAAAAGCCTGACCAAAGAACTCAGTGTGAACTTACCCTTAGAGTAGTAGTAGTAGAGTGACAAATGCAGACCGAGCTCTCTCAGTCTGTGCCCATTCCCATAGACTCTTTTCAGACCCCCAAGTATAATAATCGGGGCCCCAGGGGAGGTCAGAGAACATAATAAACTGTGTTACTCAACTCTTCGGAATCCAATGTTAAATCTAGCAGGCTTCAGGCCTGTAGGGTAATATCGCAGACATCACGTGGTCTGGGATATTACCATATAGGCCCAAAGCCTGTGCTAGCAATACCATATAGGCCAGAAGCCTGTGCTAGTAGTAATAGCCTGTTACTGCTAGCACAGGCTTTGGGCCTGTATGGTACTGCTAGCACAGACTTTGGGTCTATACGGTAATATCTCAGACCACGTGACGTCTGGAACATTATCATACAGGCCCAAAGCCTGCTAGGATTAACATCGGATCCCGGAGAGGTGAGTAACAGTGTTTATTATGTTCCCTCACCTCCCCTGGGGCTCTGATTATTATACTCGGGGGTCTCAGTATAATAATAGTTCATGGGTGTGCAACTGTGGGGCATAATAGTTGAGTGGGCAACTGTGGGGCATAATACAGCATGAATAATATATAATGTATATAGGGGTTGGGTGCATGGAGAAGTGAGGAGTCAAAGATGTTTGTGTTGCAAACTTTACAGAGTCAAGTGGTCATGGCGGTCCAAAGGGAAGAGATGGGAAATGTGGGAAGACGTCTCCTGTGAGTATTACTGCACAAAATATTACTGCATAGGGGCCACACAGTGGCTCAGTGGTTAGCACTGCAGCCTTGCAGTACTGGAGTCCTGGTGTTCAAATCCCGCCAAGGGCAAAAAAAAAACATCTGCAAGGAGTTTGTATGTTCTCCCTATGTTTGCATGGATTTCCATCCCATATTCTAAAGACATACGGATAGGAAAAAAAATTACATTGTGAGCTCTATGTGGGGCTCACAATCTACATAAAAAAAAAAAATATTACTGTATTGTATTTATTGTAAAGTTACCGCTAGCACCCACAACCCCCCTTCTGCCTGAGGCGGACAATCAAAAGATGAACATCCCCCGCCCCAGACTCAGTACCGAAGGGGGGGGGGCAGCTTTTGATCATCTGCCTCAGGCAGCAGAGAGGCTAGGTTCACCACTGATGATGGGCATAGGTACTGTATGGTAAGCCACAGTCAAACTTGCCTAGTTCTTTTTAAGGAATATCTTATTATTAACAAGTGTTGATCCAATCAGACAACCACAGTTTTCATATCAAGGAAGGAAGAACAAGGAATGATGCTCTTGCCAGAGAATGTATTCTTAACTACACAAGTATTTCAGCCATTCACATCAGGGAATGTATGGCCTCCTGGCAAATGCTCTTGCCCCCATCAGTCTTCCTTAAACTGTGCTGCTCACTTAATATACCTCTCCCCCTGTTCTTCATTGGCTGCTCCCCTCTGCCAATCCCTTTACTGGCTACCCTTTGTCCAGCAAATAGAGTTCAAAATACTAACAACATACAAAGCCATCCACAACCTGTCCACTCCATATATACCTTACCTAATCTCTCGCTACCTACCCACACGTAACCTCAGATCCTCCAATGACCCCCTACTCCGCTCTGCTCTCATCTGCTCCTCACACAACCGTCTCCAAGATTTTCTCTGTGTATCCCCCATACTCTGGAACTCATTACCAAGACACATAAGACTGACCCCCTAAATCACAAGCTTCAAGAAGGCCCTGAAGACTCACCTATTCAGGAAGGTCTACAACCTCCAATAACACTACTGTCAGCACATCACCATCTGTACAGTCTCCCCCTCTCACCCTCTGTTTCTATCCCTCTTCCCTCATAGTCTGTAAGCCTTTGCGAATTGACTTTTGGTGAAAGAATGTATAAAAATTATATTTTCTTCTGTTCCACTCTTACATACGGTACTATATATTTGAAAACACTTTGTGCACTTCATGAAGACACGCAGAAACACTAAATATATTAGGGGCACTCCAACAGGAAGTTGTTGCAAAAAAGTGTGTATTTATTGAGTGAAACAAACAAATCCAGGAGGCATGGTGTACATGATGAAATTTCAAAATAGTACATAGTATATTATGCTATGCAGTAGATTCCAGATGTTTCTGCCAAGAGAGCTTCTTCAGTGACATATACAGTAGATATCTGGATAAAGTTGGAAAAGGAATGGTATAAGGGCCCCCAGTGTACAGTAGCATCCAAGGTAGTCAGGAGTAGGAGAAGTGGGATCAGAGAATCAGTGGGATCAGTGGCAGCTTTCTGTCCTACTAGGAGCAGCTATAAAAAAAAAGCTAAGTATTAAGCGAGTGTGGGAGCTTGCGAGTGTGGTTTGTTCCTAAGTCTGGTTTGGTCTAAGTGTGACTTAGATTAAGTGACTTTAGATTCAGGGACTTTACAGGGAAAACCCTTTATTTTTTATTTGAATTTGTGTGTTTTGCTGTAATATTCCCCATCAGGTAAGATGAGCTCCATACTTACCAATGCTGTCCAGTGTGCATCTTGCAACATGTATGCTCTGCTTGAGCAGCCGCTTGAGGGGGCATACTGTTGTGAAAGATGCAATCACATTGCACATTTGGAAGCCCAGATCATGGATCTAAATGGGCGAATTGAAACACTGCGATCCATTGGTAACTTGGAAAGGAGTTTGATGCTCACAGAGCAACATCTCATTGGGGCAAGTGCAGATGGGGATGGTAGCATGAAGGTGCAGGAACTTGAGGCAGCTAGCTGGGTGACAGTTAGAAACCAGCGGGGTAGAGGGAAGAGTGCCAGGGAGGTTAGTCCTGAACTGGCACACCCCAACAAGTTTGCTAAATTGGCAAATGAGGGGGATGTTAGTACAGGGGTAACATTGATGCAGCACAATACTTCCTCTGAAAGCCAGGGGAATGTCTGCTCCAGTAAGAAGGGGGATAGGAGCGCAGAGAAGACTCGACAGGTGCTGGTAGTGGGAGATTCAATTATTAGGGGAACAGATAGGGCAATCTGTCACAAAGACCGGGATCGTCGTACAGTGTGCTGCCTTCCTGGCGCTCGAGTTCGACACATCGCGGATCGGGTTGACAGATTACTGGGTGGGGCTGGTGTGGATCCAGCGGTCATGGTGCACGTTGGCACAAATGACAAAGTTAGCGGTAGGTGGAAGGTCCTTAAAAATGATTTCAGGGATTTAGGGAGCAAGTTAAAGGCAAGGACCTCCAGGGTAGTATTCTCAGAAATACTGCCTGTTCCACGAGCCACACAGGAAAGGCAGCGGGAGATTAGGGAGGTAAACAAGTGGCTCAAGAGTTGGTGTAGGAAGGAGGGGTTTGGGTTCCTGGAGAACTGGGCCGACTTTGCTGTGGGCTACAGGTTCTATGCTAGGGACGGGCTGCATCTCAATGGGGAGGGTGCAGCTGTGCTGGGGAAGAAGATGGCTAGACGGTTGGAGGAGTGTTTAAACTAGGTACTGGGGGGGAGGGTAACAGATGTAGAGGGCATGATAGTGTAGAAATGGAAAGAGGGCTAGATACTGAAACTGGGGGTGGAGCAGGGGGTCGGGTTAGAGCAGTCAGTAGGCAGTGGAAGAGTAGAGAAGATAAATCTATGAAATGTATGCATACGAATGCCCGAAGTCTTACTAACAAGATGGAGGAACTAGAAGTGATGATGATGGAAGACAATTATGACATGGTGGGGGTAAGTGAGACATGGCTGGACTCTAGCTATGACTGGGCTATAAATATACAAGGGTACAGTATGTTTAGAAAGGAACGAACAAATAAGAAAGGGGGAGGGGTTTGCTTATACGTAAAAACCGGCCTTAAGCCAGTCCTGCGTGAGGACATCTGGGAGGAAAATGATTATGTGGAGTCCTTATGGGTGGAGACTACGGGAGGAACAAAAAATAATAAAATACTGATAGGGGTTTGTTATAAATCTCCAAATATAATGGAAGAAGCTGAAAATATACTAATAAAACAAATAGATGAGGCTGCAAAGCATAATAAAGTCATTATTATGGGGGATTTCAACTACCCTGATATCAACTGGGAGGCAGAAACCTGCAGATCCAACAAAGGGAACAGGTTCTTGTCAGTAATAAAAGACAATTACCTATCGCAACTAGTGCAGGACCCAACAAGAGGCGAGGCACTTTTAGACCTAATTTTAACAAATGAACCTGACACACTATCAAAAGTGGAGGTTGGGGGGCATCTGGGTAATAGTGACCATAACATAATAAGTTTTCTTGTACACATTAAGAAGACGTTCATTAGAGGGGGTACAAAAACACTAAACTTCAGGAAGGCAAATTTTAACCAGCTGAGAGAGGGGCTTAGCAGCATAAACTGGGACAATGTCCTCAAAGTGACGGGAAAACAAACTAAATGGGACATCTTCAAAAATATACTAAATAAGAGCACTAGAAAACACACACCCTATGGGAATAAGCAGGCCAGAAATAATAGAAAACCAATATGGCTAACTAAAATGGTACAGAATGCAATGAGGGGTAAAAATGAAGCATTTAAAGTACTAAAACAAGAAAGTAGCGACACAGCATTAAAAAACTATAAGGAGAAAAATAAATTGTGCAAAAGACAAATAAAGGAGGCGAAGATTGAAGCTGAAAGAAAAATTGCCAAGGAAAGTAAAAGTAATCCAAAATTATTCTTCAATTACATAAATAATAAGAGAATAAAAACTGACAATGTGGGCACTCTCAAAAATAATCTGGGTGTAATGGTGGAGGAGGATGAGGAAAAAGCACAAGTATTAAATGCCTTCTTCTCTACAGTGTTCACACAAGAAAATCCATTGGCCAACAACATGATTAGGGGTAATGTTAACTCTCAATTAAATGTCACCTGCTTAACCCAGGAAGAAGTGCAGCGCCGCCTGCAAAACACTAAAATAGAGAAATCGCCTGGTCCAGATGGTATACACCCCCGAGTTCTGAGGGAATTAAGCATGGTCATAGATAGACCCTTGTATCTAATATTTAAGGATTCAGTAATGACTGGGTCTGTTCCACAGGACTGGCGAATAGCAAATGTGGTGCCAATTTTCAAAAAAGGGTGTAAAAGGGAACCTGGAAACTATAGGCCAGTAAGTTTAACTTCTGTGGTGGGAAAGATATTTGAGGGCTTTCTAGGAGATGCTACACTGAAGTATCTCAATGTAAATAATCTTATAACAACCAATCAGCATGGGTTTATGAGGAATCGGTCCTGTCAGACTAATCTGATCAGCTTCTATGAGGAGGTAAGTTCAAGACTGGACATGGGTAATGCAGTAGACATGGTGTACCTGGACTTTTCAAAGGCTTTTGATACTGTTCCACATAAACGGTTGGTATGCAAAATGAGATTGCTGGGACTGGGGGAAAACATATGCATTTGGGTTAGCAACTGGCTCACTGATAGGAAACAGAGGGTACTTGTTAATGGTAAATATTCAGACTGGGCCACAGTCACCAGTGGGGTGCCGCAAGGGTCAGTATTAGGTCCTCTCTTGTTTAATATCTTTATTAATGACCTGGTAGAGGGTTTACAAAGCAGGGTGTCTATATTTGCAGATGATACTAAACTTTGTAGGGTAATCAATAATGAGGAGGATAGTAGAATATTACAAGGGGATCTAAGGAAACTGGAAGCATGGGCGGAGACTTGGCAAATGAAGTTTAATGTTGACAAATGTAAAGTAATGCACTTTGGGCGACGTAATAAAATGTATGACTATGTACTAAATAGTAAATTACTGGGTAAGACTGCCAATGAAAAAGACTTAGGGATTTTGGTGGACAGCAAGCTTACCTTTAAGGACCAGTGTCAGGCAGCTGCTGCCAAGGCAAATAAAATTATGGGATGCATCAAAAGAGTTCTAGATTCTCATGATAAGGACATAGTTATGCCTCTATACAAATCATTGGTACAGCCACACTTAGAATATTGTGCACAATTTTGGGCCCCGATATACAAGAAAGACATAAGTGAACTTGAAAAAGTGCAAAGACGGGCAACCAAAATGATTAGGGGAATGGGTGGACTGGAGTACAACGATAGATTAACAAACTTGGGGTTATTCAGTTTAGAGAAAAGACGTCTACGGGGAGATCTAATAACAATGTACAAATACATGAAGGGACAATACAAAGAACTTTCTAAGGATCTTTTTACTCCTAGGCCAGTGACAGTGACAAGAGGACACTCTCTACGTCTGGAGGAGAGAAGGTTTCACCAGAAACATAGAAGGGGATTCTTCACAGTAAGAACAACGAGGCTCTGGAACTCTCTGCCCCAGGAAGTAGTGATGGCGGATTCACTGAACAAGTTCAAAGTGGGCCTGGATGCCTTTCTTGAAGAGAAAAATATAATGGGTTATGGTCTCTAGATTTTAAGGACACGTTGATCCAGGGTTTTATACTGACTGCCAGATTTGGAGTCGGGAAGGAATTTTTTTCCCCCTGAAATAGGGCAATTGGCATGAGCCTCACGGGGTTTTTTGCCTTCCCCTACATCAACACTGTAGGGATTGTAGGGTTATAGGTTGGACTTGGTGGACTCATGTCTTTATCCAACCTCATCTACTATGTAACTATGTAACTATGTAAGAGTGTAATGTAGAGAGTGCCCCCAATTAGATAAGTGGAACTGAAGGGAGATATCCTTACAATAGGTAGAATGCCTGTAAGCCACCTGGAAAGAGGAACTCCCTGTACACTGGGGGCCTCAAACTATACCTGTTCCAACTTTATACAGACATCTATATCCCACTATAGAAGATCTCTTGACTGAAAGGTCTGTAATCTACTGGATGGAATAATTTGCCATGTACTATTTTTATATGTCCTCATGTACACCATGTTGTCTGAATTTGTTTACTCAATACACTTTACTTTGCAACAACTTCTTATTGGAGTACCTCTAATATTTTATATGCTGGCATGTGGCTATGACAAGCCCTTATGAGGGCACCCTAAGAATTAGTTCAATGTGCAGCATCACTTTCTAATGTATACTTTGGGAATATGCCATAACTCTGAGTGAATACCACGTACAGTCCTATGAAAAAGTTTGGGCACCCCTATTAATCTTAATCATTTTTAGTTCTAAATATTTTGGTATTTGCAACAGCCATTTCAGTTTGATATATCTAATAACTGATGGACACAGTAATATTTCAGGATTGAAATGAGGTTTATTGTACTAACAGAAAATGTGCAATATGCATTAAACCAAAATTTGACCGGTGCAAAAGTATGGGCACCTCAACAGAAAAGTGACATTAATATTTAGTACATCCTCCTTTTGCAAAGATAACAGCCTCTAGTCGCTTCCTGTAGCTTTTAATCAGTTCCTGGATCCTGGATAAAGGTATTTTGGACAAACAATTCAAGTTCAGTTAAGTTAGATGGTCGCCGAGCATGGACAGCCCGCTTCAAATCATCCCACAGATGTTCAATGATATTCAGGTCTGGGGACTGGGATGGCCATTCCAGAACATTGTAATTATTCCTCTGCATGAATGCCTGAGGATTTGGAGCGGTGTTTTGGATCATTGTCTTGCTGAAATATCCATCCCCGGCGTAACTTCAACTTCGTCACTGATTCTTGAACATTATTCTCAAGAATCTGCTGATACTGAGTGGAATCCATGCGACCCTCAACTTTAACAAGATTCCCAATGCCGGCATTGGCCACACAGCCCCAAAGCATGATGGAACCTCCACCAAATTTTACAGTGGGTAGCATGTGTTTTTCTTGGAATGCTGTTTCTTTTTGGACGCCATGCATAACGCCTTTTTTTTATAACCAAACAACTCAATTTTTGTTTCCAAAATGAAGCTGCCTTGTCCAAATGTGCTTTTTCATACCTCAGGCAACTCTATTTGTGGCGTACGTGCAGAAACGGCTTCTTTCTCATCACTCTCCCATACAGCTTCTATTTGTGCAAAGTGCGCTGTATTGTTGACCGATGCACAGTGACACCATCTGCAGCAAGATGATGCTGCAGCTCTTTGGAGGTGGTCTGTGGATTGTCCTTGACTGTTCTCACCATTCTTCTTCTCTGCCTTTCTGATATTTTTCTTGGCCTGCCACTTCTGGGCTTAACAAGAACTGTCCCTGTGGTCTTCCATTTCCTTACTATGTTCCTCACAGTGGAAACTGACAGGTTAAATCTCTGAGACAGCTTTTTGTATCCTTCCGCTGAACAACTATGTTGAACAATCTTTGTTTTCAGATCATTTGAGAGTTGTTTTGAGTAGCCCATGATGCCACTCTTCAGAGGAGATTCAAATAGTAGAACAACTTGCAATTGGCCACCTTAAATACCTTTTCTCATGATTGGATACACCTGGCTATGAAGTTCAAAGCTCAGTGAGGTTACAAAACCAATTTTGTGCTTCAGTAAGTCAGTAAAAAGTAGTTAGGAGTATTCAAATCAATAAAATGATAAGGGTGCCCATACTTTTGCACCGGTCAAATTTTGGTTTAATGCATATTGCGCATTTTCTGTTAGTACAATAAACCTCATTTCAATCCTGAAATATTACTGTGTCCATCAGTTATTAGATATATCAAACTGAAATGGCTGTTGCAAACACCAAAATATTTAGAACTAAAAATGATTAAGATTAATAGGGGTGCCCAAACTTTTTCATAGGACTGTAATCCTTGGCTTGCTGCCAGCAGTAAAATAAAATTTGACACATTTGTAGCAGTGGCAGTATATAGCAATTTCAGTATGTGCTCCTTATTCACATATATGTGTCAGACACGTATGATATTGGGGCATCTCAAGAACAATCAAGAAATGTTTTTTTTTCCTGGTAATAAAGATTCCCAATGAAATACCCAGAATGTAAGTAAACCTCAGTAAGAAGAGGTAACAGAACAAACTGTTCAATATGTATTATATTTATTAAGCAGTATGATTCATGCTGGGATATACTAACATTTACACTGCTGTCTAGCGCATGGTTCTCGTGAGAGCTGTCACTAGGCAACACTGATGCCCCTCACATAGCAAGGAGAAAACTCCTCCCTGCTAACGGCGAGGATCATCCTTAAGGAAATGTAGGTGGTTGGAAAAACCATGGTGTGTAAAACAATCTTTAGTTTAATTATTCAGTATATTGTAGTGAATGACCTAATAAAAAGTTCTTGTAATGTTTTATAGAAAAAGATCAAGGGGCCACACGGTGGCTCAGTGGTTAGCACTGCCAAGGGCATAAAAACCATCTGCAAGGAGTTTGTATGTTCTCCCCGTGTTTGCATGGATTTCCATCCCATACTCCAAAAACATACTGATAGGGAAAAATGTACATTGTGAGCTCTATGTGGGGCTCACAATCTACATAAAAAAAAAAAAAAGAAAAGAAAAAGATCCCTAACTATAGATGCTCAGCTGGTAGCTATGGAAGACAAAGTTGGCAATAACAATTAGATAAATGCTAGCTCAGAGGCATAGCTAGGGATTAAGCACAGAGTTGAACATTTCCAAGTGGGCCCCCAACTTAGGTATGCTGATATCAACACTATATGGTAACCGTATAGTGGTAGCTATCGACTCTACACAGGGCTCTGCAGATGATTTAGGTGAATACAATACAGTGCAGTAACATTTAGTGACTTACAGGTGACATCTCTGACTAATCGTTCACATTTTTACTCCATTTCTCTTCCATCTGGACCACCATGACCACTTCTTTCAATCTCTGTAAAGTTTGCAGCACAGATATCTTTGGCTTCTTACTTTTCCAGGCACCTGACCCACAATTGTCCTCACCTGCTAGTACCTACAATTATAAAATATATAATACTAGCTATAGCCCGCGACTTCGTCCGCTGTCCCCTCCCCCTTGCGCGATCCACCTGCAGCGCGGCCGTGGCACCCAATGGCCCTTTCCTTGCATCCAGCGCGGTCACCTCCCACAGCGTCGTGGGCCAGGACTCCACGGCCCCGCTGCTGCACCTCTGGCCCTCCCCTTTCCCTCCACCTGTACCCCCGGCTCTCCCCTTACCCCCCACCCGCGTCCCCGGCCCCCTTTCCCCCTTTAGAGTTACAGTCACCTCCTACCTCTTCCCCCCAGCACCACCCACCCGTGACCTTGGTCCCCCCCCTACTTGCCTTCTGCCCTCTGGTGTGAAATCCGACCCCCCCCCCCTGGCCCCCTCTCTAACCCCTACCACCAGCACCACCCCCAAACCAGCAACCCACCCCCGGCCCCAACCGATCACCCATGCCCCACCACCCCTCTCACCCTTAAGCAAGCTGCTCCCGCAGCTCAGCTGACTAAGATGGTATTTCCTCTGCCGGCGCTGCGTGGTGTGTGTGCCGCGCCGGCACCCGGAGAAAGCTGACCTGTCCTGATGTCCTCTGCCGGTGCGTGGGCGCTGCGCTGCTCCTTCCCCGCTATATTCCTTCTTCGCATCGGCAGCCGGACCAAGCTGTGGGGCCGGCGTCATGTTCCTATGGCAGCCAGGAGGCGTGCACAGGGTCCCCGTCCTGTCGGTCTTTCGCTCCTACTGCAGCCTATGGCACGTAGCCTGCAGTAGAAGCGCCGGTTTTATGCTAAGCTATACCAGCGCTTCTACTGCAGGTTACGTAGCCTAGGCTGCAGTAGGAGCAAAAGACCGACAGGACGGGGACCCTGCGCAAGGCTCCCGGCTGGCATAGGAACATGACGCCAGCCCCGGAGCTTGGTCCGGGTGCTGACGCGGAGAAGGAATATAGCGGAGAAGGAGCAGCGCCCACGCACCGGTAGAGGATTGTTGCGGACACCGGACACCACCCTGCAACATCTGCCGGTCCTGTGTAGCCGGCTGGCATGCTGGCAGTGTGTAGGCGGGCTGAGGTGGCAGCGGCGGCTGGAGCATGTGGGCTGCCGCCATGTTGATTACGGTCTTCCCGGTCAATTGGCCCGCCCGCACCTTGCCGGCAACGTATGGTGCTGCAGCGCTGGCTCCCTAGCCCGCCCACACCCTGCCATGCACCAATAGGAGGTGCGTGGAAAGACCTGGGCTGGCAGAATGCCAGCTTCTATAGCCGAGGCAGAGGGGTCTTTGGAGGGTGACGGTGGTGATTTGGGGTGAGTGACCCACATTTAAAGTAGCCTATGCGTATTTCGTGGGAATTATGTAGGTGTGTGTGAAATTTCCCCCCAAACCGTTCAGCCGTTTGGCTGAGATTTAGGAACAAACATCCGAACATCCAAACATCCAAACACACAAACCCACAAACTCTTATAATATTAATAGGATAACGCCCGTAATGAATAATACCCCCAAGTGCATCTTTAAATGAATAACCTCTCTGTGTACCCCTATAAATAGTGCCCTTTGTTATTAATGCCCCAGGTGTTTCCTAATTTAAAGGTAAGAAAAAAATTAGTGGGGTTCCAATACCTGGGACCCTCAGGATCAGCTGTTTGAATGGACCATGGTACCTGTGTAAGCACCGTGACCCCTTCTCTTTTTATACAGTATCATATATTTCATAGTGGCCATGTAATATAACTACAGCCTTGTCCTATATGAGACAAGGCTGGAATTGCATCTCACGGTCGCTATAAACAGACGGTGTGTGATATAAACAGGCGCCATGGCCGCTTCAAACTGCTGATCACTGGGGATCCACTTATCTCTTATTTATGAGCTATTCTGAGGATAGATCATCAATAAAAATGAGATGGAAAATTCTTTAAAGTGGCTTGCAGACACCGATCTAATTAAAAATAAAACGTGTTAATGGTGGCCCTGGAGTGGGCCCCACAGAGTCAGTGAGCCTGGGCAGCCCCCACTTTGCCCCCCCCCCCCACCACCTCTCCCGCTAGCTATGCCTCTGTACTAGCTAAATCCATTGATATGTTTGGGCCAGACTCTAAAAGAATTGGGTCAAAGGTTGGGCCACTAATTCCTTAAATGTAAAGGGAATTGTATGTTTTGCCATATATTTGTATGTTTTATTATATTTGTTTTAAACATTATGATTGTGCCAATATTATTACTGACACTTATTACTTGCACTCTATGATATACAGATGTAGCATTCATTAACATGATTTTTAAAGAGTTCCTGGCATTATATTTCAGGGAAGCAACAGGCTTAGCAGGAGCTGCCCATCCATTCAGATGGACCAATCACAGAAGAACCACAGCCAAGAATAGTGGTGGTGGTCTCTCTAAGATTTATTTCTGTGCTGTGACACTATGATATTCTGAAGGCAAAGGGTGGTCACCGCAATTTGATTTGATTTAGATTTCTCTCTTGTAAAATCACTTTACATTTTGTTAACTCTTCTACTTTTGAAAGCATTTTTACTTTGCACCATGTTCCCACCTAAAAGTTTTGCACAATACTGTATGTAAATTTGTTATATTACTGATATTTTTTACAATGCTTTCAGAATTGTTCAGTTAAAGAGGACCTTTCACCACTTTTGGGCACATGCAGTGTTATATACTGCTGGAAAGCTGACAGTGCGCTGAATTCAGCGCACTGTTGGCTTTCCCGATCCGTGCCCGCTGTAAAGAGCTTACGGTGCCGGTACCGTAGTGCTCTATGGTCAGAAGGGCGTTTCTGACCATTAGCCAGAGACGTCCTTCTGACTTGTGGCGCCTATCGCGCTGTACTGTGGAGCAGGGAGGAACGCCCCCTCCCTCTGCTCACACAGCTCGTCTATAGACGAGTATTATCAGGAGCGGGAGGAGGGAGTTCCTCCTCGCTCCACAGCACAGCGTGATTGGCGCCGCGAGGCAGAAGGACGTTCCTGGCTAATGGTCAGAAACGCCCTTGTGACCATAGAGCACTACGGTACCAGCACCGTAAGCTCTTTACAGCGGGCACAGATCGGGAAAGCCGACAGTGCGCTGAATTCAGCGCACTGTCAGCTTTCCAGCAGTATATAACACTGCATGTGCCCAAAAGTGGTGAAAGGTCCTCTTTAAGATCTAATTACTCAGAATCTCTTTTGCTTACCATCTCTGGAGACATTGGTTTGTTTTGGTACTACCAGGCATAAAGGATTTATAGAGATTAGATATCAATGAGAGACAGGCCTAGGTTAGACCACTTAATGTTTGTTTTTTGTTTTGTTTTTTGTTAACTGTATGTAACATGTATATATTAAGAGCTGATATGCAGGTACAGAGTCCAGAGTAGGCAGAACTGATAGAAGCAACAGAACTAAACTGCTAGTGGAGAAACCATGACCAAACTGCCACACACCCAGTATGAACCAAAGCCAGTCTCAGAACATTTTCACCAGAGCTCCTAGTGGCGGAGATGGACTTGGCAGATTCCCGGACCAGAGTTGACAACACAGAGGAATGTGCCACAAATTAATTAACCGCGAGCAGAAACCAGAGAGCAGAATCGCAAGCAACTCACCAGATGAAGAGTAAACGATCAGCAGCAGGGTCAGGAGCAGAGATACCAGCAAAGTACTGGAGCTCAAGGTACTTAGCCAGAGTCTAATGCCAGAGAAAGTAAGTTCAGCAGAGTTGCAATCCAAAGAGACGTCCAGGTACACAGTCCAATGGTCAGAGTCAGAGCAACAGAAACAGCAAATAGGAAGCGACAGGGATGGGAGCCAAAACTACAGTAGGTTGAAACCAATACCCGGCATAGAGGTGAAGAATGCAGGGAATTATAAAGACCCAGAACGGCACATAAATGAAAGTACAATTTCTTAAAGGGGAATTCATCTCTGTGGACCAGGCAAACTTAAAGGGGCCACAGCAGACGTTACAACCCTAACAGTATAATTATGCTATTTCTCATATGAGAGTGATGATGATTCTAAAGGGACATTCTGGTGGCTGGTGTCCAAGGATTTGGCTTAAGAACCACTGTTTTTGGGACATAAGCCATATTTCTCTCTCTTATTCCAATATTTCTCTTAACTTACTTCTTTCTCTAAACTTCGGTTTTCTGTAAATTCATTTAAAAATAAACCTGAATCTGCTTTCAAAAACCTCTGAGAAGATAGTCCAGTTTATACTACTCTCTACATGGTGATATAAAAAATATATATTTCAGTATAGGTAACTAAAATGTTTGCATTTTGCAAGTTATGGATTTCTTTTAATAAAGACTGTATATATTTGTTATCACCATGACTGCACATTGAATGTTGTAAAAGCAAAATCCATAAGAAAATTGTACAATTGCAGTTTTTTTTTCTAATTCCATCTGACTCAGATTTTTTTTTTTTCCAGTTTCTCAGTACATGGTGTGTATAAGGGAATTGTGAGTTGTACAATTCCCTAGTGCTGGAACAATGGAAGAAGGGAAAACAGTGAACCCTAAACTCAACTCAGCAACTCATACAAATATTAATTTTTACAAAGTCTACTGCTTCAGTTGTTCTAATGGCAATTTGCATATACTCCAGAATGTTATAAAGAGTGATCAGCTTAACAGCAATTACTTGCAAAGTCAATATTTGCCTAGAAAATGAACTTTATCCCCCAAAACACATTTCAACATCATTGCAGCCCTGCCTTAAAATGACCAGCTAACATCGTTTCAGTGATTGCTCCATTAACACAGGTGTGGGTGTTGATGAGGACAGGGCCGGAGATCAATCTGTCATGATTAAGTAAGAATGACAGCACTGGACACTTTAAAAGGAGGCTGGTGCTTGGCATCATTGTTTCTCTTCTGTTAACCATGGTTATCTCTAAAGAAACACGTGCAGTCATCATTGCACTGCACAAAAATGGTCTAACAGGGAAGAGTATCGCAGCTAGAAAGATTGCACCTCAGTCAACAATCTATCGCATCATCAAGAACTTCAAGGAGAGAGGTTCCATTGTTGGCAAAAAGGCTCCAGGGCACCCAAGAAAGACCAGCAAGTGCCAGGACCGTATCTTAACAGTGTTTCAGCTGCGGGATCGGGCTACCAGCAGTGCAGAGCTTGCTCAGGAATGGCAGCAGGCAGGTGTGAGTGCATCTGCACGCACTGTGAGGCGGAGACTCTTGGAGCAAGGCCTGGTCTCAAGGAGGGCTGCAAAGAAGCCACTTCTCTCCAGATAAAACATCAGGGACAGACTGATATTCTGCAAAAGGGAGTGGACTGCTGAGGACTGGGGTAAAGTCATTTTCTCTGATGAATCCCCTTTTCGATTGTTTGGGACAACTGGAAAACAGCTTATTCAGAGAAGACGAGGTGAGAGCTACCACCAGTCTTGTCTCATGCCAACTGTAAACCATTCATGTGTGGGGTTGCTTCTCAGCCAAGGGAATCGGCTCTCTCACAGTCTTGCCTAAAAACACAGCCATGAATAAAGAATGGTACCAGAATGTCCTCCAAGGACAACTTCTCCCAACCGTCCAAGAGCAGTTTGGCGATCAACAATGCCTTTTCCAGCATGATGGAGCACCTTGCCATAAAGCAAAGGTGATAACTAAATGGCTCAGGGAACAAAACATAGAGATTTTGGGTCCATGGCCTGGAAACTCCCCAGATCTTAATCCCATTGAGAACTTGTGGTCAATCATCAAGAGACGGGTGAACAAACAAAAACCTCCAAATTCTGACAAAATGCAAGCATTGATTGTGCAAGAATGGACTGCTATCAGTCAGGATTTGGTCCAGAAGTTGATTGAGAGCATGCCAGGGAGAATTGCAGAGGTCCTGAAGAAGAAGGGTCAACACTGCAAATATTGACTTGCTGCATCAACTCATTCTAACTGTCAATATAAGCTTTTGTTACTCATAATATGATTGCAATTATATTTCTGTATGTGATAAAAACATCTGACAAACACACATAAAAACCAGAGGGCAGCAGATCATGTGAAAATAGAATATTTGTGTCATTCTCAAAACTTTTGGCCATGACTATACAGGATAGTTGACAGCTCTTACCTGAATTAAAAGTGTCACTGTGGCCATGACTGTACTTAATTGCCACAACTATCCTAATGACAGGAGCAACTAGGTGGGGATCCCTTCTCTGAATAAGTGTCACACAGAACAAGAAAGGACAAAACAACACAAAAGCGAAGTCAGCAAGCAAGGGTCAAAGCCAGAGAGACAAAGCAGTATAAAATCGTAATCCAAAAGAGTAGTCACAAGGTAAACCAAAGGTCAGAGGTCAGTAATACCATAGTAAGAGAAAGTAGGAAGATAGCGAGGACAAAATCACAGGACAAAATAGCCAGAAAACCTGTATGGACTGATGACCTCTATATAGGAAGTCCAGGACCTGCCCCAGACTAGATTGGTAGACAGGCTATCAATCACACAGGCAACGCTAAGAGTAACTATTAGATGAACAGAGGGAAACAAGGTGCTGGGTGTGGTGGAAATTCAATTACAGAGGAAAGGTAGTAGACCAGTATCCAGACAAAAAAATTAGAGGAAAAACCCTGTTCCACTATGGAAGCTAATTGGAAATCCAATTACATCTTTTCCCACACTTCCATAGTGGCACTGACAGGAGGAATAGTAGAGAAACAAAGCAAATAGGGTGTGATTGCCGCAGACAGGACTTTAGATCCAAAGGTAAGATCTCTATTGTCTATAAATTCAAGTTTGTAATGATGGAAGAATGTTAACAGATTCACCTATGTTAATGCCTCTATAATGGTTTGATTAAATCCAATGAGCTATATGGTTGTTTTACTTCTCCCACTTCCTCAGTATCTTGCCTGGAATTGAAGAAGCAGAAGATCTGAATTCCTTAGATCTCTCCAGGTAAGACAAGATAAAGCTATGGAGTTCTTGTTTCTTGGAAAATATATTTTGATTACAATGAAATTAGATACCACTTTAGGCAAGAAGGACAGATGGAACTTTTTGACAGTTGTAAAGGGTAACAAAAAAAGTAGTTTTTAAGACACTACTTGTTGTTAGAATCCTGATTGAAATACCCATAAGTGGTTTAAAGGTAGGACCCATTAAAGTTGAGATGGTAAGTTTGGATCCCAGGCTAGGAACAGAGATGAGTAAGACTTGATGAAGTCTAGAAGCTATCTTGATGAATCTTATGATGTGAGTAACTTCTTCTAGCCTACTACCTAGGAAAACACTTAAAGGGGTTGTCTTGGATAACCTAAAATCCCTACACTAATCTAAACACTATCAAAACATTACCAAAAGTGTATAGTTACCCATATCGCTGAGGCGTTCATGTGACTGCCCTCAGAGACATATTCTGATATCTGGTGATGATCGATTTCTGCATTTTTGAAAATGGATCATCACTACTACTCCCCCTACCATCCACACCATCATATTTACCCATCTTCTTCCTGTCTGGGCTTCCTTTCCGGGGGAATGGCTCCTTCTCCTAAGATGATGTTGGCGCGCTCATGTGTAATAGAAGGACTGAAGCCAACAATACATCTCTATTGCGCAAGCTGGGAGCATTCGCAGTATAGAAGTATTGAAGGCTGCAGACACAGCGTTGCGCATTCCCAGCAGAAGGAAGGAGAGAAGTAAAGTATAAGAGAGTGGGGAGCAGTGGGGGGGGGGTAGGAAGGGGTAAGTAGGGAGGGGAGTGTTCTCCGTGAGTTAGGAAAGGCTAGCAGAGGGAGGAAAAGCTAGGGAGACAGGGAGGGGGGAGTAAGCTGGAGATAGTGTGAGAGCCTACAACTACCAGAATGCATTTCAGCAGGCAGGTACACACCTTGTAAACAAATAATGTAGATGCTAGGCTTTTCCAGAGCAACCCAGAAATCACTCAAAACACTGGTAAAGTTATATGGGTGCATTTATTAAGGATGCTAGATGACCTTCAGAGTGTTTTCAGACTCTTCTGTAAGAATATCAGAATCAAAACTGTTACAGGACGGGGGAGAGTTTTCCCACTTGCCAGAAGGCAGAATCAGTCTCTTATGGGCCACAATGGGGCTGTAAAAATGAGACGAGTTCCGTCCTTCCTGGGGTTTGAGAGTTATAATAATAGTAATATTTTTTAAAATCTTTTTGTCCAGAGAAACCTTTTTTATGGTCCAACTTGATGGTACACATTCCTAAAGGACTCTCAAGTAGGCCTGGACCCACAGAATTACCAGGATTGTAGAAATTAGGCTTCCCAGCAGCTTCATCGCCTAATGAATTTATACTCCATGATAGCTGCGCAGGGTGGAGACCTATTTGACAATAGAAAACTGTTTCTCCTCTGGTAGAAAGAAAATCATGAGCTAATGGAATTACCAAATAGATTTTCTTCTGATCTGGAGCCAGACTTGACTTACTAATTGATGAACCACCCAAAGTTGGTATATCACATTGCTGAGGATGGACCGTGGACCAAATAGTCTCCATCTTGAACTTTTTGCACATGAAAAAAACAATTTAAATGGTTTGTCCAGTTTCTACTATTGGTGGCCTATTCTTAGGATAGGCCTCTAATATTAGATCTCTAGCTGTACTGAGACTGTACCATGCAGCTTCTTGTATTTTTTACATGCACGCTGCTCACACACCATACTGTAGCAGTAGGTTTTGGTACTGCCCCATTGAAGTGACAGCACTACAGTATCTATACTTGCCACTATAGTTTGTATGGTGAGTGAGCAGCACCCCTCCCAACATGTAAACATTCAGTTTCATCTACAGGCAACAGGGACGACCTGCAGTATCCTCAAAGGAATCTGGCTCTTCCATGGGTTCGCTATCTGACTCTAAATGGATGGAAGTAGAGGCTTTTGTGCCTAAAGAGGATAGCAAGGGCAGAATAGGAGTCTCGGAGCCAGAGAGAAGTGATACATAGCAAAAAAAGACATCTTGTATGATCAGTGATGTAAGATTGACCAGGAGACTCTTCTCCCATTATCTTGTCATTATACTTTTCACAGAGTGCTTTCTTATATTCAGCTGGGAGTAATTACTTGCATGTAAGGATCTCCCAGGGATGATGGAGAAATGTCTGGTGGTTGACTCCCATGTGATGCCTTATACCCAAGAACAGGGAAGACCTTTACTCAGCGCAAGCTCTCTGCTCACTAAGCAGCCCTGCCAACTAAGCTGAAGCAGAAGCCAGGCTGCGCGAAAATCCTACAGTATATCTCCAGTACTGACATTAATATCTTATGCCCCCAAGGGACAGGAAACACCTAAACAAGGTATGTAGGAACCTTTATATCTGTAATTTCCTTTTTGTTTACTGTTCCTGGGGAAGGGGGAACCTTCCTGTTAATGCTACTGTGGAGGTGTGGGGAGAAAGAGAGGTTTTCCTGTGGTTTGGGCTCTTCCGTATGAAGCTCTATTCTGCTCCATGTTGTTTCCAAAATCTAATGTGCCAATTCTGTTGTACGACTGAGATATGGTTACTGTGTGTGTTCAGCACAAATCTCTGTGAGAACTGGGAAATCACTGTGTTCCATGGGACTGTCATTCTCACACACGAGAACTGTTCTGTTTTTGTTATGTGGATTGCTGATGTTGATCCTAGCTGCTTCCTACTGCAGGTAACTGACTTTAAAGGGACTCTATCATTGGGAAAAGTCACTTTTAACTAAGCACATACATGCATTGCCTTTAACGTGCACCCCAGAAGTCTCAGTGAGCACACTCTCTCCTGTGTGTACAGCACAGGCTGCTGCTGCTGCTAACTCATCTCCCTGCTCTCACACATAGCAGACAGTGCTCGCTGAGAACTTTCTGTGCTCGCTAGAGGCTAATTAGCATATGAATAAAAACGGTCTCATTCAAAAATTTATTCAAAAACATTTTTTTTAGGAAAAAACGGCTGGCAATACCCTTCTTCTAGCGAGTAGTCACCATCCACATCACATGATAAAATCTATCCTATTGGGGGAACTCATACGTACCCGGAGAGTTTGCTCCCTAGATACTACGTATAGGGAGCAACAAGAAATTACATTAAATAGATTACGGGCACGAGGGTACCCAGAATGGACACTTAAAAGAGCAACAAAAATTGTTAATAATATGTCCAGGGAGTCATTACTTAAAGATTGTGGAGAAAAAAAAGAAGGGGAAACCAACAAGGGGTAAAAAACTTGGAGGTAATAACATAATATTTTCTACTCCCTTTAGCAAACAATTTGCAGAGATTAAAAAGATTTTCTATAAAAATCTTCCAATTCTGCCACAAGATCCGATTACAAATCAAATTTTACAGAATAATGTTCAAGTGGTCGCAAGAAGAGGCAAGACATTAGGTGACAGATTGTCACCTAGCCTTTTTTTGAGTGACCATGTGATTTCCGATACATGGCTTAACATCAAGGGGTTTTTCTGTTGTGGACTTACACGATGCAGCATGTGCCGATATGTTAAAAAAACCAACAAATTTCAGAGTTCGGATAACCAGAAAAGTTTTTTCATTAATAGATTTTTAAACTACAGTAGCCATCATGTTTTGTATATAGCGGAATGCGGAGCATGTAGGTTGATGTATGTTGGATGTACGACCCGTAATTTGAAAACAAGGATTTCTGAACATGTGGCAGGTAGTGTAAAAGGTGGTGATAATATCTCTAACCTCTCGAGACATTTTTTTACACAACATGATGGGAATACATGTAAACTGAAAGTATATGCTATTGAGTAGGTATCTAACCCTGTTAGAAATGGAAACTGGAGGAAGAAGTTACTGCTTAGGGAAGCATATTGGATTTTGGAATTAGGTACACGACAACCAGTAGGATTAAACATCAGATCAGACCTAACCTATATTTATCAATAGATAGTGAGATGAGAGGATTAGGATATAGGACTGTGTTATGCCAGGACTGAATAGCTCTATGTGGTGTCCAAATTAAAAGTATAGATGGGATTTGTATTAAGACAAGACATAATAGTTTTTGTGGTGGGCAATTTGTATTTATATTTATATTGGCAATAATAATAACAATGTTGTGCTGAGTATAATTAAGTACTTATTTGTTCCATGTATTAATCTATATAGTTTTGTGGATGATTGTGTTTTTCCGATGAATTAAGGATGGTACAATTTCTGATCACGGAGTGGTTCACGTGATCATTCTGAAGCGTCCTGGGTGATTGTATCTACGGGGAGTTAGGAGCTGTTTCCTATACTATGGGTGTTGTGTAAGTTCCTCCCAGCAGGTCCTGTCACGTGGAGGTTTGTCATGTGATTACCCATGACGCTTCAGAAGATGGCATGCGTAGAGAACCACAAGATGATCCGGAAGGATTGCATCGTAAGATCTAGGTTTGTTCAAATTCATAGTCCGGGTGAAAATCAGAATAATGTCTTCATTATTTATTAATATAAGTGTGAGATACCGGGCATTTCACTTTGAGTTGTTCTGTGAAAATTTATACGTAATGTAAGACCATACGCAAGAGATACTTGGGTAAATTCCCCTATGGGGTTAATGTTTTTATGGGAGGGGTTGTTTTATTAGGTGTGCTTTATATAGTTGTGGTTTTGACAATACTGGTATGCCAAGAGGAAGGGACACTTCCGGTCCCGAAACGCGTAGCAAATGTAACATCTATGCACTTACGTTAGCTTGATGGTTGCTGCTGTTTGGAGAAACCTTTTAATGGAGTACCAATAAAGGTTAAGTTTTATATATCGACTGATTGTTGCTAGACATTCCTTTTGTGCAATTACAAGTCGTTCCAGCTGGACAAGTCCACCGGTTCCGTGCACATCGGTCATAGGATTACCAATTTGCTACATTTAAGGGTGAGCTGAAAAAAATCTCAGTTTTTTCACATGTGGATCATTCAAAAACTACTGAGGCGATTTACATATAAAAGGTTTGTGTGGAATAGCCTCTCTAAAGGCTATGCAAGTATATGTTGTAAGCCGATGGCAGGTCAGGTAATGGAGGGGGTGTACATCTCACCCAGACTACTAAGGTGGGTAAGATGAGAAAACTCCAGAAAGAACGTTTCTCAGCAGATAACTATTGTCTGCTGAGGGTTATTTCAGAGTTCCGGTTACTGGGCTGGATTTTTAGGAATGACAGGTAGGTTGGTATTAGGACCTGTCATTCCACCCGCCTCCAGTCCACACTTTTGGGATGTTCCGGCAGCGACTCAGCTGTTGAGAGTCTCCTCGTCAAGGAGGTTTAAGAAGCCAGCTCCAGCAGCAGACTGGGGGCAGAGCTTGGCTGGAGAACAAACAGAGAGGTCATATTTTTGGAGCTGTGTCCTGAGTGATTCCACTGCCTTTTGGATTTCTGTTATTCTAGGTGAGGTAACTTATTCTAAGTTTAGTTAGAGCCTAGCCGGGCAGGTATTTATTTTTGTATTGTTTCCTTTTGTTTTTGCACTACTTTTTTTTTGAGTGAAAATAAACTCTACCTTTGTTTTGGACTAAAAAAACTGGACTTGTGTGTCTATGCCACCCCACCTAGTAACTCCAGACCCTTAAAAATGACTTTTCCCAATAATAGAGCTCCTTTAACCTGTGTTTTGACAAACATCACTGTCCTTAGTAAACGTTGTGGACAACACACCTGTGTAACCACATCACTACACTCTAGGAATGGGAAACCTGGCTGTCCTGTCCTTGGGTAGGTTAGCGCAGAGATAGGTGATCCCAGCCCAGAAGGGCTCTTAGGCCCCTAGCCCATACATACATGCAGAAGGATGATCTGAGGGGTAAACAACCAACATATTTTTTTCAATTGGAGTTACATTTTAAACATGGTTGTTTTTTTAACAGCTGAATTCCAACCACTTTACATTTAATATATCACTGCATACATTATTAATAAGTTAAGCTACTTACAATTAATAAATAATATATGTAGAAAATCAAAGATGTAACTTAGAAAGAAAAGGTTTAATTATGAACATTACTCTGAACGAAAGCAAAATTATAGACATTGTGGCTGATTTGCTAGAATATGAGGAAAAGAGCAGGTTCCACTCCATATAGCAGAGTAGTCTGAGCAGTAGCTAGCAGGGATGGGGGGTGGGGGGGGCAGCCCCGGGCCCACTGACTTTGGTGGGCCCACCTCAGGGCTGCCGCAACACAAGTTAACCCCATACATCAACTGCATTAGCGTCTGCATGTCACCGATACAGTTGAAATACATAGTAGAGAAGGAAGCATATACATCAGCGCTTTTTTCAGAAACTCCACAGAGGTTTCCTCTGAGGACTTTTTGCTTCCTTTATACCTATAGGGACACTGCAGGTGTTTCTGTAGGTATAAATGACATGCTGCGATTTCTAAAAACTGCAAGTTACCTACACACTCATACATATACATATTAAAAGGGATGTCCAGGCTTAATTATTTTTTATGGTGTATCCTCAGGGTAGGCCATAAATACCTGATCAGTAGGGGGCTGATACGCGGCCCCATCAGCTGTATGGAACCACTTCTGGCGCCCATTTTGTACACAATGCAGGACTGGAAGCAGAAAGCTTCATCCACTGTATAGTTGCCTGGCAGATTCACTGCAGCTCAGCTCCTACTGACTTCAATAAGTGCCGAGATGTAGTGAAGGTGTCGGCTGATATACAGTGGACAGAGCTTTCTGCTTCTGGCCCCATATTGTGTACAGGACTGGTGCCAGAAGTGGCTCCATACAGCTGATCGATCTGAGGGCTGGGTGTCGGTCCCCTACAGATCAGGCATTTATAGCCTATCCTGACGATAAAACATAGAAAATTATGTCTGGACAACCCCTTTAATTTTCCCCCCCAATGCCCCACACTTTAAAGAGGTTGTCCAGCATAATTTATTTTTTTTGTTTATAATTAGCCCGGGGAGGTGAAAAACAAAGCACACATAAAAAAACCCCATTCATCTGTTCCCAGTGCTCCGGTCCTGCAGTTCTGCTGGTAGTTACATGACGGACTGGACCGCGCTGGGAGACACTGGGACAGGCAGACTTCCCCCTGCACACTCCGATAGGCAGTGTGCTAAAAAAAAAAATAGAAAGTGTTTCTAAGGGCTCGTTCACATCTGCACCAGGGGTCTCCGCTGTCAGGTTTCCGTTTCCTGCCCGAATGGGTTTGAAAACTGTGTGTCCGTAAGCGCCTGTGAGCGTTTTGTGCTCCCTGCGGCGAAACGTTTTTTTTTTTAACCAGACACAGAGTTGGACATGCAAGACTTTGTGTTTGGTTTAAAAAAACGGTTTCGCCGCAGAGAGCATAAAACGCTCACCGGCGCTCACGGCCAGACTCAGTCCAACAGGATTCCGTCTTCTTCATGCAGAAGACGGAAACCTCTGAACGGAGACCAGAGACGGAGACTAGTGTGAACCCCGCGTTAGCTGTGTTTTGCTTAGTAGGGCCTAATCCTTGAAGGGGTTGTCCAGGAATTACAGGTTTCTACAAGGAGGCCGGTGAAGGAAAAAAAATAAAACCCACACCCACTTGTCCCTGATTCTCCTACCCCTGTCCACCCCAGAGTTTTTTCAGTCCTCGACACATGTAACTGATGAAGTCAATCATGTGCCTCAGCACCCTAAGGAAAGAAACTGCGATATCACTCACATATGTCACGTGTGACGTCACGTGTCCTTTCCTTAAGCCGCTGATTGGCCTCAGCAGTCATGTGTGGCGATGGCATCTGCCAAAACAACGCTCCGGGAGCCACTGGACCAGACGGAGGTGGGCAACACCGGGGACAGGTGAGTATGGGTTTTGCTTTTTTTTCTTATTTGTCACCTTTCCCTTGCAGAGAACTGTAATTTCTGGATAACCCCTTTAACATCTCAATATACTGAACATCACACTATAAAATACAATGCTAGTATGCATAATGGTAGACATGTACAGAAGAAAACAGATACACACTCATATGCTGGATATACTTAGGCCTGGTTCACATCTGCGTTCGGTATTCCTTTTCGGGGAGTCCGCTTGGGGTCACCCGGAACAGAAACCTATATGCATTAAAAAGCGGTGAGCAATGAAACCACACGGACCCCATGGACAATAATGGGATCCATGTGTTTACCATGTAGTGTCCGCATGAATCGTGTGGTGAGAAATGTGCTGCAATGTGTGCTTTTCTCTCCGTGTGATTTGTGTGGACACCGCGCGGAAAACACAAGGACCTCATTATTGTCTATGGGGTCTGTGTGGTTTCATTGTTCACCGCTTTTTAATGCGTATAGGTTTCTGTTCCGGGGGACCCCAAGCGGTCTTCCCGAAAAGGAATACCGAACGCAGATGTGAACCAGGCCTAATACATATAACATACATTTACACACATACATTCATATACAATATACATACAGTACATACACATACACACACCTATCTACAAACATACAGGACTCACACAGTATATCAGACACTTTACATAACTATACACACATTAAATATACATATTTTACCCAAAAAATGTACTTACATTTGGCTGGGTGCACTGGGTATGGAGCCTCATGTGCAGCTCTGTCCTGTCTGGCTGTGGTGAAAGCTCTGCTTCTTTTACAGCAGCCAGCAGACTTCCCCCTGCACACTCCGATCTGTGTGGGGGAGGGGCAGCACAGCTCCTGCTAGTGATGGCAGGGTACAGTGCAGGCAGGGTCGGACTGGGATGTCTAGGGCCCACCAGTGGAATTGTTTCTAGGGGCCCACCATCTAGACCCCTGCTGACCAGCGGTACCGAGACAGGGCAGCTAAAGGTAATAACTAGAGATGAGCGAACAGTGTTCTATCGAACTCATGTTCGATCGGATATTAGGCTGTTCGGCATGTTCGAATCGAATCGAACACCGCGTGGTAAAGTGCGCCATTACTCGATTCCCCTCCCACCTTCCCTGGCGCCTTTTTTGCTCCAATAACAGCGCAGGGTAGGTGGGACAGGAACTACGACACCGGTGACGTTGAGAAAAGTAGGCAAAACCCATTGGCTGCCGAAAACATGTGACCTCTAATTTAAAAGAACAGCGCCGCCCAGGTTCGCGTCATTCTGAGCTTGCAATTCACCGAGGACGGAGGTTTCCGTCCAGCTAGCTAGGGCTTAGATTCTGGGTAGGCAGGGACAGGCTAGGATAGGAAGGAGAAGACAACCACAACAGCTCTTGTAAGAGCTAAATTCCAGGGAGAAGCTTGTCAGTGTAACGTGGCACTGACGGGCTCAATCGCCGCAACCCAGCTTTCCCAGGATCCTGAATGGAATACACTGTCAGTGTATTCCCGTATACCCGATATATACCCCGATACCCGTTCCAACGGTGTGCCCCCCCACCTTCACCCCAGAAATACCCTGCAAGTCCCCTAGCAATAGAATTGGGGCTATATACACCCACAATTTTTACTACTGGTATACAGTGCCATTGTCTGACTGGGAATTCAAAGAGTATATTGGGAATACAAATACCCTCATTTCTTGCTACTGCCATATAGTGCCAGTGTCTGACTGGGAATTCAAAGAATATATTGGGGTTACGTGCACCCACAATTTTTACTACTGGTATACAGTGCCATTGTCTGACTGGGAATTCAAAGAATATATTGGGGTTATAAATACCCTCATTTCTTGCTACTGCCATATAGTGCCAGTTTCTGACTGGTAATTCAAAGAATATATTGGGGTTACGTGCACCCACAATTTTTACTACTGGTATACAGTGCCATTGTCTGACTGGGAATTCAAAGAATATATTGGGAATACAAATACCCTCATTTCTTGCTACTGCCATATAGTGCCAGTGTCTGACTGGGAATTCAAAGAATATATTGGGGTTACGTGCACCCACAATTTTTACTACTGGTATACAGTGCCATTGTCTGACTGGGAATTCAAAGAATATATTGGGAATACAAATACCCTCATTTCTTGCTACTGCCATATAGTGCCAGTGTCTGACTGGTAATTCAAAGAATATATTGGGGTTACGTGCACCCACAATTTTTACTACTGGTATACAGTGCCATTGTCTGACTGGGAATTCAAAGAATATATTGGGAATACAAATACCCTCATTTCTTGCTACTGCCATATAGTGCCAGTGTCTGACTGGGAATTCAAAGAATATATTGGGGTTACGTGCACCCACAATTTTTACTACTGGTATACAGTGCCATTGTCTGACTGGGAATTCAAAGAATATATTGGGGTTATAAATACCCTCATTTCTTGCTACTGCCATATAGTGCCAGTTTCTGACTGGTAATTCAAAGAATATATTGGGGTTACGTGCACCCACAATTTTTACTACTGGTATACAGTGCCATTGTCTGACTGGGAATTCAAAGAATATATTGGGAATACAAATACCCTCATTTCTTGCTACTGCCATATAGTGCCAGTGTCTGACTGGGAATTCAAAGAATATATTGGGGTTACGTGCACCCACAATTTTTACTACTGGTATACAGTGCCATTGTCTGACTGGGAATTCAAAGAATATATTGGGAATACAAATACCCTCATTTCTTGCTACTGCCATATAGTGCCAGTGTCTGACTGGGAATTCAAAGAATATATTGGGGTTACGTGCACCCACAATTTTTACTACTGGTATACAGTGCCATTGTCTGACTGGGAATTCAAAGAATATATTGGGAATACAAATACCCTCATTTCTTGCTACTGCCATATAGTGCCAGTGTCTGACTGGGAATTCAAAGAATATATTGGGGTTACGTGCACCCACAATTTTTACTACTGGTATACAGTGCCATTGTCTGACTGGGAATTCAAAGAATATATTGGGGTTATAAATACCCTCATTTCTTGCTACTGCCATATAGTGCCAGTTTCTGACTGGTAATTCAAAGAATATATTGGGGTTACGTGCACCCACAATTTTTACTACTGGTATACAGTGCCATTGTCTGACTGGGAATTCAAAGAATATATTGGGAATACAAATACCCTCATTTCTTGCTACTGCCATATAGTGCCAGTGTCTGACTGGGAATTCAAAGAATATATTGGGGTTACGTGCACCCACAATTTTTACTACTGGTATACAGTGCCATTGTCTGACTGGGAATTCAAAGAATATATTGGGAATACAAATACCCTCATTTCTTGCTACTGCCATATAGTGCCAGTGTCTGACTGGGAATTCAAAGAATATATTGGGGTTACGTGCACCCACAATTTTTACTACTGGTATACAGTGCCATTGTCTGACTGGGAATTCAAAGAATATATTGGGGTTATAAATACCCTCATTTCTTGCTACTGCCATATAGTGCCAGTTTCTGACTGGTAATTCAAAGAATATATTGGGGTTACGTGCACCCACAATTTTTACTACTGGTATACAGTGCCAATTTCTAACTAGGAATTCAAAATGCGCAAGGCTCCCGGAAAGGGACGTGGACGAGGCCGTGGGCGAGGTCGGGGGAATGGTTCTGGGGAGCAAGGTAGCAGTGAAGCCACAGGGCGTCCCGTGCCTACTCCTGTGGGGCAGCAAGCATTGCGCCACTCCACAGTGCCAGGGTTGCTTGCCACATTAACTAAACTGCAGGGTACAAACCTTAGTAGGCCCGAGAACCAGGAACAGGTCTTGCAATGGCTGTCAGAGAACGCTTACAGCACATTGTCCAGCAGCCAGTCAGACTCTGCCTCCTCTCCTCCTATTACCCAACAGTCTTGTCTTCCTTCCTCCCAAAATTCCGAAGCTTTACAGAACAATAACCCAAACTGTCCCTGCTCCCCAGAGCTGTTCTCCGCTCCTTTCATTGTCCCTCAACCTGCCTCTCCACGTCACGATTCCACGAACCTAACAGAGGAGCATCTGTGTCCAGATGCTCAAACACTAGAGTCTCCTCCATCTCCGTTCGATTTGGTGGTGGATGACCAGCAACCCACCCTCATCGACGATGATGTGACGCAGTTGCCGTCAGGGCATCCAGTTGACCGGCGCATTGTGCGGGAGGAGGAGATGAGACAGGAGTTGGAAGAGGAAGTGGTGGATGATGAGGACACTGACCCGACCTGGACAGGGGGGATGTCAAGCGGGGAAAGTAGTGTGGATGTTGAGGCAGGTGCAGCACCAAAAAGGGTAGCTAGAGGCAGAGGCAGAGGTCAGCAGCTTAGGCGAAGCCAGGCCACACCCGGAATCTCCCAAGATGTTCCAGTTCGTACCCAGCCCCGAAAAACTCCCACCTCGAGGGCACGTTTCTCGAAGGTGTGGAGTTTTTTCAAGGAATGCGCCGAGGACAGATATAGTGTTGTCTGCACAATTTGCCTCTCGAAATTGATTAGGGGCTCTGAGAAGAGCAACCTGTCCACCACTTCAATGCGCCGTCATTTGGAATCCAAGCACTGGAATCAGTGGCAGGCAGCAACGGCAGGACAAAGGCCGCCTGCCGTTCACGCCACTGCCACTGCCTCTGCCACTGCCTCTGCCTCTGCCACTGCCACTGCTGACTGTGCTGGCGATGCACTCCAGAGGACGAGCCAGGACACCACTTCATCTGCCTCCGCCACTTTGTTGACTTCTACCTCATCCTCCCCTGGTCCTGTCTTATCTCCTTCTCCTGCACCATCAAAGGCACCATCAGGCGTTTCTTTACAACAACCCACCATCTCTCAGACATTGGAGCGGCGGCAGAAATACACTGCTAACCACCCACACGCGCAAGCCTTGAACGCCAACATCGCTAAACTGCTGGCCCAGGAGATGTTGGCGTTCCGGCTTGTTGAAACTCCCGCCTTCCTGGACCTGATGGCAACTGCGGCACCTCGCTATGCCGTCCCTAGCCGTCACTACTTCTCCCGGTGTGCCGTCCCCGCCTTGCACCAGCACGTGTCACTCAACATCAGGCGGGCCCTTAGTTCCGCGCTTTGCACAAAGGTCCACTTGACCACCGACGCGTGGACAAGTGCATGCGGACAGGGACGCTACATTTCACTGACGGCACACTGGGTGAATGTAGTTGAGGCTGGGACTGCTTCCCAAACTGGCCCGGTGTACCTCGTCTCCCCGCCTAACATTCCTGGCAGGGACACGAGAAGAACACCCCCCTCCTCCTCCTCCTCTACCGCCTCCTCCTCCGCCACCGCCTCCTCCTCTGCCACCGCCTCCTCCTCCGCTGTTAGATTGACCCCAGCTACGAGTTGGAAACGTTGCAGCACTGGCGTTGGTAGACGTCAGCAGGCTGTGCTGAAGCTGATCAGCTTGGGGGACAGACAGCACACTGCCTCCGAGGTGAGGGATGCCCTCCTCGATGAGACGGCAATATGGTTTGAGCCGCTGCACCTGGGCCCAGGCATGGTCGTTTGTGATAACGGCCGGAACCTGGTAGCAGCTCTGGAGCTTGCCGGACTCCAACATGTTCCATGCCTGGCCCACGTCTTCAACCTAGTGGTGCAACGTTTCCTAAAGAGCTACCCCAATGTTCCAGAGCTACTGGTGAAAGTGCGGCGCATGTGCGCCCACTTTCGCAAGTCGACAGTAGCCGCTGCTAGCTTAAAATCTCTCCAGCAACGCCTGCATGTGCCACAACACCGGCTTTTGTGCGACGTCCCCACACGCTGGAACTCAACGTTTCAGATGTTGAATAGAGTGGTTGAGCAGCAGAGACCTTTGATGGAATACCAGCTACAAAACCCTAGGGTGCCACAAAGTCAGCTGCCTCAGTTTCACATCCATGAGTGGCCATGGATGAGAGACCTTTGTGACATCCTACGGGTCTTTGAGGAGTCCACAAGGAGGGTGAGCTCTGAGGATGCGATGGTGAGCCTTACAATCCCGCTCTTGTGTGTTCTGAGAGAATCCCTGATTGACATCAGGGATAACTCAGATCACACAGAGGAATTAGGGATAGCATCCGATCCGTCACAGCTGGAGAGTAGGTCCACACATCTGTCCGCTTCACTGCGTTTAATGGAGGAGGAGGAGGAGGAGGAGGAGGAAGAAGAGTTGTCCGATGATGTGATGGTGATACAGGAGGCTTCCGGGCAACTTCGAATCGTCCCATTGTTGCAGCGCGGATGGGTAGACATGGAGGATGAGGAGGAAATGGAGATTGAACTTTCCGGTGGGGCCAGAGGAGTCATGCCAACTAACACTGTGGCAGACATGGCTGAGTTCATGTTGGGGTGCTTTACAACCGACAAGCGTATTGTCAAAATCATGGAGGACAACCAGTACTGGATCTTTGCTATCCTTGACCCCCGGTATAAAAACAACATCTCGTCTTTTATTCCGGTAGAGGGGAGGGCCAATCGCATCAATGCTTGCCACAGGCAATTGGTGCAGAATATGATGGAGATGTTTCCAGCATGTGACGTTGGCGGCAGGGAGGGCAGTTCCTCCAGTAGGCAACCAAGTTCTCACCGGTCCACACAAACGAGGGGCACACTGTCTAAGGTCTGGGACACCTTGATGGCACCCCCTCGCCAAAGTGCCGCCACGGAGGGTCCTAGTGTCACCAGGCGTGAGAAGTATAGGCGCATGTTGCGGGAATACCTTTCCGACCACAGCCCTGTCCTCTCCGACCCCTCTGCGCCCTACACGTATTGGGTGTCGAAGTTGGACCTGTGGCTTGAACTTGCCCTATATGCCTTGGAGGTGCTGTCCTGTCCTGCCGCCAGCGTCCTATCTGAGAGGGTGTTCAGTGCAGCCGGTGGCATCATCACTGACAAGCGCACCCGTCTGTCAGCTGAGAGTGCCGACCGGCTCACTTTGATAAAAATGAACCACCACTGGATAGAGCCTTCATTTTTGTGCCCACCTGTGTAAAGCACCCCAACATGAAACTCCATGTCTGTACTCAACCTCTCCAATTCCTCCGCATCCTCATACTCATCCACCATAAGCGTTGCACAATTCTGCTAATACTAGGCTCCCTCCAACATGATTTCCCCCAACTCTGCTGGTTAGAGGCTCCCTCCACCCTGATTTCCACCAACTCTGCTGGTTAGAGGCTCCCTCCACCCTGCTTTCCCACAACTCTGCTGGTTAGAGGCTCCCTCCACCATGAATTTGCCCAAACTGGGCTGGTTAGAGGCTCCCTCCACCATGAATTGGTCCAAACTGGGTTTTTTAGAGGCTCCCTCCACCATGAATTGGTCCAAACTGGGGTTTTTAGAGGCTCTCTCCACCATGAATTGGTCCAAACTGGGCTGTTTAGCGGCTCCCTCCACCATTAATTGGTCCAAACTGGGCTGGTTAGAGGCTCCCTCCACCATGAATTTGCCCAAACTGGGCTGTTTAGAGGCTCCCTCCACCATGAATTTGCCCAAACTGGGCTGGTTAGAGGCTCCCTCCACCATGAATTGGTCCAAACTGGGCTGTTTAGAGGCTCCCTCCACCATTAATTGGTCCAAACTGGGCTGGTTAGAGGCTCCCTCCACCATGAATTTCCCAAAACTTGGCTGTTTAGAGGCTCCCTCCACCATTAATTGGTCCAAACTGGGCTGGTTAGAGGCTCCCTCCACCATGAATTTGCCCAAACTGGGCTGTTTAGAGGCTCCCTCCACCATGAATTGGTCCAAACTGGGTTTTTTAGAGGCTCCCTCCACCATGAATTGGTCCAAACTGGGCTGGTTAGAGGCTCCCTCCACCATGAATTTGCCCAAACTGGGCTGTTTAGCGGCTCCCTCCACCATTAATTGGTCCAAACTGGGCTGGTTAGAGGCTCCCTCCACCATGAATTTGCCCAAACTGGGCTGTTTAGAGGCTCCCTCCACCATGAATTTGCCCAAACTGGGCTGGTTAGAGGCTCCCTCCACCATGAATTGGTCCAAACTGGGTTTTTTAGAGGCTCCCTCCACCATGAATTTGCCCAAACTGGGCTGTTTAGAGGCTCCCTCCACCATGAATTTGCCCAAACTGGGCTGGTTAGAGGCTCCCTCCACCATGAATTGGTCCAAACTGGGGTTTTTAGAGGCTCCCTCCACCATGAATTGGTCCAAACTTGGCTGTTTAGAGGCTCCCTCCACCATGAATTGGTCCAAACTGGGGTGGTTAGAGGCTCCCTCCACCATTAATTTGCCCAAACTGGGCTGTTTAGAGGCTCCCTCCACCATGAATTTGCCCAAACTGGGCTGGTTAGAGGCTCCCTCCACCATGAATTGGTCCAAACTGGGGTTTTTAGAGGCTCCCTCCACCATGAATTGGTCCAAACTTGGCTGTTTAGAGGCTCCCTCCACCATGAATTGGTCCAAACTGGGGTGGTTAGAGGCTCCCTCCACCATTAATTGGTCCAAACTGGGCTGGTTAGAGGCTCCCTCCACCATTAATTGGTCCAAACTGGGCTGGTTAGAGGCTCCCTCCACCATTAATTGGTCCAAACTGGGCTGGTTAGAGGCTCCCTCCACCATGAATTGGTCCAAACTTGGCTGTTTAGAGGCTCCCTCCACCATGAATTGGTCCAAACTGGGGTGGTTAGAGGCTCCCTCCACCATTAATTGGTCCAAACTGGGCTGGTTAGAGGCTCCCTCCACCATTAATTGGTCCAAACTGGGCTGGTTAGAGGCTCCCTCCACCATTAATTGGTCCAAACTGGGTTTTTTAGAGGCTCCCTCCACCATGAATTGGTCCAAACTGGGCTGTTTAGAGGCTCCCTCCACCATGAATTTGCCCAAACTGGGCTGTTTAGCGGCTCCCTCCACCATTAATTGGTCCAAACTGGGCTGGTTAGAGGCTCCCTCCACCATGAATTTGCCCAAACTGGGCTGTTTAGAGGCTCCCTCCACCATGAATTTGCCCAAACTGGGCTGGTTAGAGGCTCCCTCCACCATGAATTGGTCCAAACTGGGTTTTTTAGAGGCTCCCTCCACCATGAATTGGTCCAAACTGGGGTTTTTAGAGGCTCCCTCCACCATGAATTGGTCCAAACTTGGCTGTTTAGAGGCTCCCTCCACCATGAATTGGTCCAAACTGGGGTGGTTAGAGGCTCCCTCCACCATTAATTGGTCCAAACTGGGCTGGTTAGAGGCTCCCTCCACCATTAATTGGTCCAAACTGGGCTGGTTAGAGGCTCCCTCCACCATTAATTGGTCCAAACTGGGCTGGTTAGAGGCTCCCTCCACCATGAATTGGTCCAAACTTGGCTGTTTAGAGGCTCCCTCCACCATGAATTGGTCCAAACTGGGGTGGTTAGAGGCTCCCTCCACCATTAATTGGTCCAAACTGGGCTGGTTAGAGGCTCCCTCCACCATTAATTGGTCCAAACTGGGCTGGTTAGAGGCTCCCTCCACCATTAATTGGTCCAAACTGGGCTGGTTAGAGGCTCCCTCCACCATGAATTTGCCCAAACTGGGCTGTTTAGAGGCTCCCTCCACCATGAATTGGTCCAAACTGGGTTTTTTAGAGGCTCCCTCCACCATGAATTGGTCCAAACTGGGCTGTTTAGAGGCTCCCTCCACCATGAATTTGCCCAAACTGGGCTGTTTAGCGGCTCCCTCCACCATTAATTGGTCCAAACTGGGCTGGTTAGAGGCTCCCTCCACCATGAATTTGCCCAAACTGGGCTGTTTAGAGGCTCCCTCCACCATGAATTTGCCCAAACTGGGCTGGTTAGAGGCTCCCTCCACCATGAATTGGTCCAAACTGGGGTTTTTAGAGGCTCCCTCCACCATGAATTGGTCCAAACTTGGCTGTTTAGAGGCTCCCTCCACCATGAATTGGTCCAAACTGGGGTGGTTAGAGGCTCCCTCCACCATTAATTGGTCCAAACTGGGCTGGTTAGAGGCTCCCTCCACCATTAATTGGTCCAAACTGGGCTGGTTAGAGGCTCCCTCCACCATTAATTGGTCCAAACTGGGCTGGTTAGAGGCTCCCTCCACCATGAATTTGCCCAAACTGGGCTGTTTAGAGGCTCCCTCCACCATGAATTGGTCCAAACTGGGTTTTTTAGAGGCTCCCTCCACCATGAATTGGTCCAAACTGGGCTGTTTAGAGGCTCCCTCCACCATGAATTTGCCCAAACTGGGCTGTTTAGCGGCTCCCTCCACCATTAATTGGTCCAAACTGGGCTGGTTAGAGGCTCCCTCCACCATGAATTTGCCCAAACTGGGCTGTTTAGAGGCTCCCTCCACCATGAATTTGCCCAAACTGGGCTGGTTAGAGGCTCCCTCCACCATGAATTGGTCCAAACTGGGGTTTTTAGAGGCTCCCTCCACCATGAATTGGTCCAAACTTGGCTGTTTAGAGGCTCCCTCCACCATGAATTGGTCCAAACTGGGGTGGTTAGAGGCTCCCTCCACCATTAATTGGTCCAAACTGGGCTGGTTAGAGGCTCCCTCCACCATGAATTTGCCCAAACTGGGCTGGTTAGAGGCTCCCTCCACCATGAATTGGTCCAAACTGGGCTGGTTAGAGGCTCCCTCCACCATGAATTTGCCCAAACTGGGCTGGTTAGAGGCTCCCTCCACCATGAATTTGCCCAAACTGGGCTGGTTAGAGGCTCCCTCCACCATGAATTGGTCCAAACTGGGTTTTTTAGAGGCTCCCTCCACCATGAATTTGCCCACACTGGGCTGGTTAGAGGCTCCCTCCACCATGAATTGGTCCAAACTGGGGTTTTTAGAGGCTCCCTCCACCATGAATTTGCCCAAACTGGGGTGTTTAGAGGCTCCCTCCACCATGAATTTGCCCAAACTCTGCTGGTTAGAGGCTCAATCCACCCTGATTTTCAAAACAAATGTTGGTGCCAACCTCAACTTACTACAAGGGCCAAATTCACTGCTGGTGACAAGCTCTCCTCACTGCAAGTGCCAAATACACATGTTTCAAGGTGTTTTCCTACTGTCAGAGATGTGGTATTGAGTGTGTAAAGTGTGTAGTTGTTAGGCTGTGATGTTGGGGTAATAGAGGGTCTTTGGTGTGTTAGATGCCCCCAGACATGCTTCCCCTGCTGTCCCAGTGTCATTCCAGATGTGTTGGCATCATTTCCTGGGGTGTCATAGTGGACTTGGTGACCCTCCAGACACGGATTTGGGTTTCCCCCTTAACGAGTATCTGTTCCCCATAGACTATAATGGGGTTCGAAACCCATTCGAACACACGAACATTGAGCGGCTGTTCGAATCGAATTTCGAACCTCGAACATTTTAGTGTTCGCTCATCTCTAGTAATAACAGGTCGGGAGCCATGCTGCTCACCCATTATACCATGTGGAACAACGCACTACCTAAACCTACTGCAACACCCTGGATGGCAAGTGAACAGCGTGACTCCTAGAATCAGGGGCGGATCCAGGGCCGGGCGAGCCGGGCAACCGCCCAGGGCCCCGCGCTTAGCGGGGCCCCGCGGCCTGGCCCTAATAAAATGGTCCCGGTCAGCCTCGGCATAGTCGGGCAAGTACCGGGGCCCACAGAGCCTCTGGGGGCCCCCCGGCACTTGCCTGTCACGATTTCAGCTCATCGGCGTCCGTCCGCCGATGAGCTGAATACATACGCGATGCAGGAGCTGTGAGCTCAGCTCCTGCTTTAAAGCTCCGGCCCGGCTTGCGTGTGTAGGCGCGATGACATCATCACATCATGCTTACACACGCAAGCCGAGCCGAGCCGCAGCTAAGCAGGAGCTGAGGTCACAGCTCCTGCATCGCGTATGTGACTGGAGAGAGGAGCGTCGGGGGAACGATGGAAGGTGAGTGATAGAAGGTGAGTGTAAGTGTTTGTTTTGTATTAAATATTAAGGTGGAACATAATGAAGGGGGCCCATTTTGTGTATAGGACTGGTGCCAGAAGTGGCTCTGTACAGCTTATCAGTGCAAGGGCTGGGTATCGGCCCTGTACAGATCAGGTGTCTCTGGCCTATCCTGAGGATAAACCATAAAAAATTATGCCTGGACGACCCCTTTAATATACACCTGCTAATGTGCGACACTTTAAAGAGGTTGTCCAGTATAATCTTTTTCTTTTTTTTTTTACAATTAGCCTAAGGGAGGTGAACCCATCAGTTCCCCCAGTTTCATGTACCCCTCCATCTATTTCCCCAGTTTCATGTACCCCTCCATCTATTTCCCCAGTTTCATGTACCCCTCCATCTATTTCCCCAGTTTCATGTACCCCTCCATCTATTTCCCCAGTTTCATGTACCCCTCCATCTCTTTCCCCAGTTTCATATACCACTCCATCTCTGCCCCCTTTCATCCGCCGACCTCCATCTCTTCCCCCAGTTTCATGTACCTATCCATCTCTGCTCCCAGTTTCATATACCCCTCCATCTCTGCCCCCTTTCATCTGTCGACCTCCATCTCTTCCCCCAGTTTCATGTACCCCTCCATCTCTTTCCCCAGTTTAATATACCCCTCCATCTCTGCCCCCTTTCATCCGCCGACCTCCATCTCTTCCCCCAGTTTCATGTACCCCTCCATCTCTGCTCCCAGTTTCATATACCACTCCATCTCTGCCCCCTTTCATCCACCGACCTCCATCTCTTCCCCCAGTTTCATATACCCTTCCATCTCTGCCCCCTTTCATCCGCCAACCTCCATCTCTTTCCCCAGTTTCATGTACCCCTCCATCTCTTTCCCCAGTTTCATATACCCCTCCATCTCTGCCCCCTTTCATCCGCCGACCTCCATCTCTTTCCCCAGTTTCATGTACCCCTCCATTTCTTTCCCCAGTTTCTTATACCCTTCCATCTCTGCCCCCTTTCATACGCCGACCTCCATCTCTTCCCCCAGTTTCATGTACCCATCCATCTCTGCCCCCAGTTTCATATACCCCTCCATCTCTGCCCCCTTTCATCCGCCGACCTCTTCTCTTCCCCCAGTTTCATGTACCCATCCATCTCTGCCCCCAGTTTCATACCCCCACACCTTCAGTATTATATGCTTCACAGTGGCCCCCCCCCATGCAGTATTAAATAATACATTTTGGGCCCCCACAGAGTATTATATGCACCACAGTAGGGACCCCCACAGACAGTATTGTTTGCCCCACAGTAGGCCCCCCACACCCCGAATATTAAACTTACCTTAAGTCTCACGTCCCACGAAGAGCAGCCACGCGTCCTCCTCCATCTTCTGGCTGCAAGTGCTGATGACGTCAGTCTGCAGTCAGTGTAGGCTGTGGTCCGCGCGATCGCAGCCCGACTGACAGCTTTCAGTGGTAAGTACATTTGTACATACCGCTGAAAGCAGCTATCACTCACTAACAAGGAATCCTGTACTGGATTCCCGGTTAGTGAGTGATGTGTGGGCGCAGGAGGTATGCAGATGCATTGGTCAGGGCCCCTGACCAATGTATCTGAAAAAATGCACATCGGGAGTCGGGGCCCACCAGGGGATTCCCCGGTACACCAGCGGGCCAGTCTGACCCTGAGTGCAGGGAGCAGAAGACACACACTCCCAGCAATTGGTACAGGGGACCATTTTGGGACGGTCAGGAGCCCCTGAAGATCCCGATTGGGCCCCTGACAAGTGCAAGATTAGATAAAACTAATAGTCAGGCTTGGGGCCCACCGGGGAATTCCCCGGTTCCCTGGCGGGCCAGTCTGACCCTGCTTGCAAAAGTATTCATACTCCTTGAACTTAAGGCTAATAATAATAATAATAATAATAATACATTTTATTTATATAGCGCCAACATATTCTGCAGCACTGTACACTTTGTAGGGTTCAAGTACAGACAAAAAGATACATTACAAAGACATAGTCAATTCACACAATGAGACTGAGGGTCCTGCTCACAATCTATGAGGTAGAGGGGGTGACACAAGAGGTAAGAGGGGCGGCATCGGAGGTAGCATTGCTTATACAGTGGTCAGACAATTTTGTAATAGAGGTTACTGTCATTACAAAAACTTAAAACTGTATGAGCTGTCACCGGTCGTATTCTTTAACGTGCAGATGGTGCCTGGACATATGAAGTTAGTCTCAAATGGCAACATATTGTGTGGGGTAATGTGGGAGCGGGAACAGAGGAGGGTTTGTTTTAGGGATTCTAATTATGGTATGGAATTGTGATAGGCCTGTCTGAAAAGATGTTTCTTTAGTTTGCGCTTGAAGCTGTAGAAATTGGGAATTAATCTGATTGTCCGGGATAAAGTATTCTAGAGAAGTGGGGCAACTCGGGAGAAGTTTTATACAGTATACGAGCGTGGGAGGTTCTGATAACAGAGGATGTTAGTCTTAAGGCCATTGAGTGAATGAAGAGCACAGGTTGGGCGATAGAGATGAGGGAGGACATGTAAGGAGGTGCAGCATTATGGAGAGCCTTGTGGATGAGGGGGATAAGTTTATTTTGTATTCTGTAATGAATAGGCTGCTCCCACCGTGTTTCACAGTGGGGATGGTGTGTTCAGGGTGATGAACAGTGTTACTTTTCCTCCAGATATAGCGCTTTGTATTTAAGTCAAAAAGTTCAACTTTAGTCTCATCTGATCAAAGCACCTTCTTCCACATGTTTTCTATATTTCCTATATGCCTTGTGATAAAATGCAAACATCACTTCTTATGTCTTTTTTTCAACAATGGTTTTCTTCTTGCCACTCTTCCATAAAGGCCAGATTTGTAGAGTACACGTCTTATAGTTGTCTTATGGACAGATTCTCCCACCTGAGCTGTGGATTTCTGCAGCTCCTCCAGAGTGACCATGGGCCTCTTAGCTGCTTCTCTCACCAGTGCTCTCCGTGCTCAATCTGTCAGTTTAGGTGGACGGCCATGTCTTGATAGGTTTGCAGTTGTAGAATATTTTTTTCCATTTATGAATGATGGACTGAACAGTGCTCCTTGGGATGCTCACATTTTGGGATATGTTTTTATAACCTAACCCTGCTTTAAACTTCTCCACAACTTTATCTCTGATACGTCTGGTAAGTTCCTTGGTCTTCATGATGCTGCTTGTTCATTAGTGTTCTCTAACAGACCACTGAGGCCTTCACAGAACAGATGTATTTATACTGAGACTAAAATACACTCAGTTAGATTGTCTTAACTAATTAAAGGGGACCTTTCATTACTCGGGGCACATGCGATTTTATATACCACTAGAAAGCGGACAGTGCGCTGAATTCATCGCACTGTCGGCTTTCACAATCTGTGCCCCAAGTGAAGAGGTATTGGTGCCGGTAATGGATGATCTGTGCTGATCTGGCTGATCTGTGCCCAAAGTGAAGAGGTATCGGTCCCGGTAACGTAGCTCTTCACTGTCAAAAGGGCGTTCCTTCCTCTCAGCAGCGTCTATAGCGTCTATAGGCTTTC
The DNA here is from genome assembly GCF_031893055.1 of Leptodactylus fuscus. NCBI lineage: Eukaryota > Metazoa > Chordata > Amphibia > Anura > Leptodactylidae > Leptodactylus > Leptodactylus fuscus. The sequence continues at coordinate 67,631,182 of NC_134267.1, read as the reverse complement.
CTCCCCGCTCTCACAGTACAGCGCTATAGGCGCTGCTGTGAGGAAGGGCATTCCTGACTGACTGTTAGGAACGCTGCTCTGATGGTGAAGAGCTATGGTACCAGTACCGATAGCTCTTCACCTGGGGCACAGATTGTGAAAGCTGAAAGTGTGCTGAATTCAGTGCGCTGTCGGCTTTCTAGCAGTATATAAAACCGCATGTGCCCCAAGTGATGAAAGGTCCTGTTTAAGTAATTTCTGAAGAAAACTGATTGCACTGTATTCTATTTCAGGGTATCAGAGTACAGATGGCTGAATACTTTTGCATGACACACTTTTTAAATTTGTATTTGATTAAAATTATCATTTTTGTTCCACTTCACAATTATGTGCTACATTGTGTTGGTCTATCAACATAAAATTTCAATGAATTGTATCACCACTGTATGTGAGATACCTGACTTTCTCATGTTACATATACCTTTTGGGATTTTTTTTTTTAAATCTGTCTAATAAAGTTTATATGTCTAATAGTTTATTGGCACAACCTCATATTGTACAGTACCCTTCGTCAATCCTTCTTTTTCCTTTTCATCATTATATATATCTTTCTGTTGGTGGTATACATCAGAGTTACACTTGAAATTGCACTCTATTGGAGTGACAATATTTTCGGCGACCATCAAACTTAACTGAACTTGGATTGTTTTGTAAAGAGGAATGGTCCAAAATACCTTCATCCAGGATCCAGGAACTGATTAAAAGCTACAGGAAGCGACTAGAGGCTGTTATCTTTGCAAAAGGAGGATCTACTAAATATTATTGTCACTTTTCTGTTGAGGTGCCCATACTTTTGCACCGGTCAAATTTTGGTTTAATGCATATTGTACATTTTCTGTTAGTACAATAAACCTCATTTCAATCCTGAAATATTACTGTGTCCATCAGTTATTAGATATATCAAACTGAAATGGCTGCTGCAAACACCAAAATATTTAGAACTAAAAATGATTAAGATTAATAGGGGTGCCCAAACTTTTTCATAGGACTGTATTTCACGGCCAGCCAGAAGAACACGGTCATGTGTAAATGGCCTTAGGCTTGCTTCACACAACCCAGATTCACCCATGAAACTCAGTCCATGTGTTAGCCAGATTTACTGGTCTGAACTTCATGTTGGGAGCAGCTTTCCACGGGGTGTCCCCAAACACCTAACAGGGATACAGAGCAATTAGGGTCCGGCTATGTACGCTCAATCCAGATATCCCTGGTGTGTACCCCCAAAACCTAAGTGGGATACACAGAAATACAGTCAGGCTATGTAATAATAATAATAATAATAATAAAAAAAAATTATTTTTATAGCGCCAACATATTCCGCAGCACTGTACAATTTGTAGGGTTCAAATACAGACACATACATAACAAAGAACGTCATTTCACACAATGGGACTGAGGGCCCTGCTCGCAAGAGCTTACAATCTATGAGGTAGAAGGGGTGACACAAGAGGTAGCAGGGGCGGCATTGCTTATACAGTATTCAGACAATTTTGTAATAGAGGTGACTGTCATTATACAAACAAAATGTTATGAGCCGTCACTAGTGGTGTCCTGTAACATGTGGATGGAGCTTGGACAAATAAAGTTAGCCTGAAAAGACATCATATCATGTGGGGTAATGTGGGAGCGGGGACAGAGGAAGGTTAAATTTTGGGGATTCTAATTATATTATGGAAGGGTTTACGTTAGAAATTGTGATAGGCCTGTCTGAAAAGATGTGTCTTTAGTTTGCGCTTGAAGCTGTAGAAATTGGGAGTTAATCTAATTGTCTGGGGTAGAGCATTCCAGAGAAGTGGTGCAACTCGGGAGAAGTCTTGTATACGAGCGTGGGAGGTTCTGATAATAGAGGATGTAAGTGCTAGGTCATTGAGTGAGTGGAGAGCACGGGTTGGGCGGTAGACAGAGATGAGGGAGGAAATGTAGGGAGGTGCGGCATTATGGAGAGCCTTGTGGATGAGAGTGATAACTTTATATTTTATTCTATAATGAATAGGCAGCCAATGTAGTGACTGGCACAGCTATGTACGCTCAATCCAGATATCCACAGTGTGTACCCCCAACACCTAAGTGGGATACACAGAAATAGTCAGGCTATGTACGCTCAATCCAAATATCCACGGTGTGTACTCCCAAATCCTAAGTGGGATACACATAAATACAGTCAGGCTATGTACGCTCAATCCAAATATCCACGGTGTGTACCCCCAAAACCAAAGTGGGATACACATAAATACAGTCAGGCTATGTATGCTCAATCCAGATATCCACGGTGTGTACCCCCAAAACCTAAGTGGGATACACATAAATACAGTCAGGCTATGTACGCTCAATCCAAATATCCACGGTGTGTACCCCCAAAACCTAAGTGGGATACACACAAATACAGTCAGGCTATGTATGCTCAATCCAGATATCCACGGTGTGTACCCCCAAAACCTAAGTGGGATACACATAAATACAGTCAGGCTATGTACGCTCAATCCAAATATCCACGGTGTGTACCCCCAAAACCTAAGTGGGATACACAGAAATACAGTCAGGTTATGTATGCTCAATCCAGATATCCACGGTGTTTACCCCCAAAACCTAAGTGGGATACACATAAATACAGTCAGGCTATGTACGCTCAATCCAAATATCCACGGTGTGTACCCCCAAAGCCTAAGTGGGATACACATAAATACAGTCAGGCTATGTACGCTCAATCCAGATATCCACGGTGTGTACTCCCAAAACCTAAGTGGGATACACAGAAATTCAGTCAGGCTATGTTCACTCAATCCAGTTTTTCACGGTGTGTAACCCCAAAACCTACCTGGGAGACACAACCTTTCAGTCAGGCCATCATGTATGGTCAAACCTGTTTTTAATGCTGTACCTCCCCAAAGCTAAGTGGGAGACACAACCTTTCAGTCAGGCCATGTATGGTCAAACCTGTTTTTAATGCTGTACCCCCCAAAGCTAAGTGGTAGACAGCCGTTCATTCAGTCCATGTAAGGTCAAACCTGTTTTTAATGCTGTACCCCCAAAGCTATGTGGTATACACAGCAATTCAGTCAGTCTAGATACGCTACATCCAGCTTTCCACATGCTGTACCCCCCAAAACTAAGTGGGAGACAGCCGTTCAGTCAGGCCATGTATGGTCAAACCTGTTTTTAATGCTGTACCCCCCAAAGCTATGTGGTATACACAGCAATTCAGTCAGTCTAGATATGCAACATCCAGCTTTCCACATGCTGTACCCCCCAAAGCTAAGTGAGAGACAGCCGTTCATTCAGGCCATGTATGGTCAAACCTGTTTTTAATGCTGTACCCCCCAAAGCTAAGTGGGAGACACAGCAATTCAATCAGGCTATATCAGCTCAATCCAATTTTAAGGGTCTACCCCCCAAAAGCTAAGTGTTATACACAGCAATTCTATCACGCTATATCAGCTCAATCAATTTTTAAGGGTCTACCCCCCCAAAAGCTAAGTGTGATACACAGCAATTCAGTGACGCTATATAAGCTCAATCCAATTTTTTGTTCAATCCAGTGTTGTTTGCTCTCCATGATGTGAACTATGCCTTTGTCTCTTGAAAAGCAACCCAACATGAAGTCCACCATGTGTGCCAGTGTGTTTCTTGGCATGACTTTGCTGACCCCAACTGTAAGGGTCACTTTCCTCCATTCTCCACTCGCCTTCACACCATCCGTGCTGAAGCAATGGGATGCACTGAATTTCACCCTCAAACCTCGTGTGGGACAGTGACATGAAATGCCACTTCATCCCTCTCGTCTTCCTCTGCCAGCCAACGGTAGAAAGATGACAGGGGTGTGCTCTGAATGTTTTCAGCCTAGCAGAGGCTACTTTTCACTTACAAAAATGGCCGCACTTTGACCAGTATATGTTTCAAAGAACCTTTGCACCAACAAGTTGAAAACATGGGCCATGTGTGGACCGTGTTTGAGTCTGGCAAGCTCCAGAACTGCTACCAAGTTCCGGCCATTATCACATATGCAAACATGCCTGGGCCAAGGTGCAACGGGGAAAACCATATTGCCATATCATCCAGGATGACATCCCTCACCTTGGGGGCAGTGTGCTGTCTGTCCCCCAAGCTGAAAACCTTCAGCACGGCCTGCTGACATCCCCCCATGCCAGTGTTACAGCGTTTCCAGCTCGTAGCTGGGGTGGAGGTTGCAGTGCAGGAGTAGGCTTTCAGAGAGCCCAGGGCTTGCCTTCCAAATGACAGCGCACGCAAGAGGTGGTAAGGTTGCTCTTTTCAGAGCCCCTACTCAGTTTAGACTTGCAAAGTGTGCAAACTGCACTAAATTTGTCATGTAACTGACATGTAAATGATGGGTCTATCCATTGGCTGTTCATTTTGATGAAAGTCAGCCGGTCAGCACTGTCATCTGACAGCCAGCTGTGCTTATCCGTGATGATGCCACCGGCTGCGCTGAAGATACTTTCCGATAGCACGCTGGCGCAGGGCTGGAAAGGACCTCCAAGGCGTATCGCGCAAGTTCCAGCCACAAATCCAACTTGGAGACCCAATAAATATAGGCCGCAGAGGGATCGGAGAGGACAGGGCTGGGGTCGGCCAGGTACTCCCGCAACATGCGCCTATACTTGTCCCTCCTGGTGACACTAGGCCCCTCAGTGGCGGTAGTTTGGCCAGGGGGTGCCACTAGCCTCCTGTGTGACAATGAGATCATCTGCCACTTCGTCATTCTCCTCTTCCTCCATCAATATACGCTGTGAAGCGGACAGGAGTGTGCACGGACTATCCTGCTGGGATGGTTCTGCTCCTATGCCCGACTCCTTAGCGTACAATGCGTTATCCCTGATGGCGATGAGGGATTCTTGCATCACACACAGGAGCAGGATTGTTACACTCACGAGTGCGTCGTCAGAGCTGACCCTTTTGGTGGACTCCTCAAAGACATGGAGAGATCTCACATAAGTCTGCCAACATGGGCGAGTTTTGTGCGAGTGGCTAGTACATGGAAAATCTTTGGCCTTGCTGCCTCTGGACATGCCTCTGCCTCTAGCTACCTTTTTTGCTACTGCACTTGCATCCACATCTACACTGCTTTCCCCCCTAAACATCACCCCTGTCCATGCTTCTGGCTCTAGCCACCTTTTTTCCTGCTTAGCTTGCCTCCACATCTACACTGCTTTCACCCCTAGACATCACCCCCGTCCATGCCTCTGCCTCTAGCCACCTTTTTTCCTGCTTAGCTTGCCTCCACATCTACACTGCTTTCACCCCTAGACATCACCCCTGTCCATGTCGGGTCAGTGGCCTCGTTGTCCACCAACTCCTCTTCCAATTGTTCACTCTCCCCTTACTGCAAACCGCACATAACTACAGCTTGCCCTGATGGCAACTGTGTCTCGTCATCATCACTGAGGCCCAGAAACACTAGTTGCGGGTCCACAACCACAAAATTGGTAGGAAATGGCGGATGCTCCAGTATTTGGGTGTCAGGACACACAAAGTTAGCTCCTGTGATTCGGAAAGTGGTTCAACAGAGGGAGAGACAGTAAAAGGACCTGAAAAGAGATCCTGGTAGGGGGCAAGGGTTGGATGACTCTGTTGGGAAGACTGGGCATATTGGGAGGAAGGAGGGGCAGACTCTTGGGTATGAAGACGACTGCAGGTAGTGGCTGACTGGCTGGTGGAAAAGCAGCTGGAAGCATTATCCGCTAGCCATTGTAACACCTGTTCCTGGTGCTCGGGCCTGGTCTGCGTTGTACCCTGCACCCTGTTTAACACAGCTGTCATATCAGGAATTGTGATGAGCGCATGCTAATGTTGATGAACCCTTGGGTTTTGGAGATGGAACTCCATCAAAGGTCACACGACAAAAATGCCTGCCCCAGGTGCAGCAGGGAAAAACACATTGCCATATCATCCAGGATGGCATCCCTCACCTCGGAGGCAGTGTGCTGTCTGTCCCCCAAGCTGATGAGCTTCAGCACGGCCTGCTGACATCTCCCCACACCAGTGTTGCAGCGTTTCTGTGTCATAGCTGGGGTTGATTTAACGGCGGAGGAGGAGGGTGTTTCAGTACTCCTGCCAGGAATATTGGGCGGGGAGACAAGGCAGGCCGCCACAGTTTGTGACCCGGTCGCAGCCTCAACTACATTCAGCCAGTGTGCTGTGATTGAGATGTAGAGTCCCTGGCCGCATGCACTTGTCCACGCGTCGGTGGTCAAGGGGAACTTTGTGCAACTTAGCACAGAACTTAGGGCCCGCCTGATGTTACGGAACACGTACTGGTGCAAGGCTCAACTCACCCTAAGGGCCAAAAACACTGCTGGTGAATTTTGTTCAGTTTCAAAGGACTCTGTGTTTAGATTTGGCTCAGTCACAGCTCCACAATATGCCTTGGGAGGCAAGGTTTCCTTTAGTGGCTCCATCTCAGCAGGATGATGATGGTGAAGCATGGTTAAATCTGGTGTCGGAAGGGAAAGTGGTTTCTGATCTACATCTAAAGTACTGGAGCATGTTGTTTGGACTATTAACACCTGATCAGAACCCTGTAGAGGTAATGTAGAGTCCAATATTTGAGGACCATTACTGGTAGTAGTGGCTGCAGTCAATTCTCCACCTTTGCGGTCCTCTAAATAAAAGTTGTCCCCAGGACTTGATGCCAAGATGTTATCAATTTCCCAACCCAAATCAAGGTCAATGTCTGGGTCCTCAGTCCAATCCACTGCATCAATCCCACACAATGAGAGTGATGGTTCTGGAACCACCGTTTTAACAATTTTAAAGGGGCTAACACTGCTGGTGCAAGGCTCAACTCACCCAAAGGGCAAAAAACTCTGCTGGTGCAAGGCTGAATTAAGTTAAAGGGCCTAAAACTCTGCTGGTAAGAGGCTGAAGTCACCTAAAGGGCCTCAATCTCTGCTGGTAGCTCAGCTTAAGGGCCTCTACCATAATTTGGAAGGGCTCATGTTAAGGGCCAGAAAAGTGAATTTTGGAAGGTCTTGCCACATCACACACACACACACACACACACACACACACACACACACACACACACACACACATATCCAGAATGACAGTTCAGGGTGGATACTGTTGGATCTCCTATTGCCTATTCCATCTGTGGTTTGTCATGGGCAACGTGATTTAAAGGGGTGCTTGGTAATGTTTCTTTAGCTTAAAATTTGGGTTTCTGTCCATCCAATTGTGGAGGAAAGAAGGTTTCCAGGTATTTTCCCACTTTGATAGAGGTTTTTTTGAGTGTGGAATGTGTGTAGTTGATAGGCTGTGATGGTGGGGTAAAACTGTGACTTGGGCTTGTTAGATGCCCCCAGGCATGCTTCCCCTGCTGTCCTAGTTGTATTCCAGGGTGTTGGCATCATTTCCTGAGGTGTCTTAGTGGACTTGGTGACCCTCCTGAGTCGAATTGTGGGTTCCCCTGAAACAAACGTTTTTTCCCCATAGACTATAATGGGGTTTGATATTCGTTCGAATAGTCGAATGTTGAGCGGCTATTCGAAACGAATCACAAATATTTTACTGTTCGCTCATCTCTAGTAATAATTAGAGATGAGCAAGTACTGTTCGGATCAGCCGATCCGAACAGCACGCTCCATAGAAATGAATGGATGCACTTGGTACTTCCGCTTTGATGGCGGCCGGCCGCTTAACCCCCCGCGTGCCAGCTACGTCCATTCAATTCTATGCGAGTATGCTGTTTGGATCAGCTGATCTGAACAGTACTCGCTCATCTCTAGTAATAATGTATTTTAGATTTGGCAGTTGATGGTAACCTAGCAGAGGAGGGTCCGTAAAAGCACAGACCCTCTTCTGGTGAACCTTACTCATCAACCAACTCATCTACAAGGTCACAAAAGAACCAAGAATAATATCTAAAGCACTGTAGGCTTCAGTAGGCAGAGTTAAGGTCAGTGTCCATGGTTCAACAATAAGGCCTGGTTCACATCTGCATTTGGTATTCCATTCAGGGAGTCCGCTTGGGGACCCCCCCCCCCCTCCCCGAACAGAAAACAAATGCATTAAAAAGCGGTGAGCAATGAAAGCACACGGACCCCATAGACTATAAAGGGAGAGGAAAGTAGTTCTTGAAGTACTTTTCTCTACGCATGACTCATGCGGACACCATGCGGAAAACACATGGACCCCATTATAGTCTAGAATGCAGATGTAAATTGGGCCTAAGACAGAGGCTGAGCAAAAATGGTGTCTATGGGAAGGTTCCAAGGCAAAAACCACTGCTGACTAAAAAGAACACAAAGTCCCATCTCACATCTATCAAAAAATATCTTGATGTAAAACCAACACAACATATCAGAAAAAGAACATCATACCATAAAACATGGCGGTGATAGTGTGATGGTCTGGGGCAGTGGCGTAACTAGGAATGGCGGGGCCCCGTGGCGAACTTTTGACATGGGGCCCCCTCCAAGAGGGGTACATGGGCGTGCAGGCTGTTTGTGAATAAGGGGGTGACGTGGGGTGCAGGCTGTGTGTAAGCAAGAGGAGAATGGGGGTGCAAGCTGTGCGTGAGCAAGAGGGTGATCTGGAGGGGGGAACCCCCCATTCCACCACACTCTTGCTCACCCACAGCCTGCACCCCCATTCCCCCTTCTTTCTCACACACAGCCTGCACCCCCAGGTCACCCTTTTGCTCACACACAGCCTGCATGCCCATGTACCCTCTTGCTCACACACAGCCTACACCACCCATTCCCTCCTCTTGCTCACATAGGGCAGAATGGGGGGTGCAGAATGTGAGTAGAAGGGGTACATGGGTGTGCAGGCTTTATGTGAGAAAGGAAGGAATGGGGGTGCAGACTTTCTCACACACAGCCTGCACACCCATGTACCCCTCTTCCTCACAGCCTATAACCCATTCCCCCCATTGTAAACTGACCTGTACAATCCAGGAAGCTCCACCCACAAAAGACGCTGAGCCTATGTTAGTAGATTAAAGCACCTTTGATGTCGTCATGATGACATCATGTCTCAGGTCCTTCCATCTACTAGTATAGATGCCGGCACAGGGCCTGGGGACAGCGGGCAGGAGATAGAAGTTTCTCCTGCCTGCTGTCACTATGCAAGTGCTGGGAGGCAGAGGCCCGGACAGCAGGCGGCCCTGCTTGGGTACAACAGTAAAGGCAGCAATTGCTAGCTTTACTACTGTTAAAAGATGGACTGTGGAGGAGACAGCTCCTCTCCATCTTCAGGCAGCCCCCGGCATTGCAGTAAGTAGGGCCCGTTACCTGCTGGAGTTACTCCAGCAGGTAATGGCCTATTTTTTTTTTTTTAAAAAATCTGCAGCGGTAGCAGCTGTCACCGGGCCCCCTAGTGTCCCGGGCCCTGTGACAGCTGCTACCACTGCTACCCTGGTAGTTACGCCCCTGGTCTGGGGCTGCTGTGCTGCTTCAATATCTGTCTTGTAGCAGGTCTAGTATTGGTTCCCCTGTCTTATATGTAATTTATTTGTATTCATTTTGTTACTTTGTTTTCTTATTTGTATTAATTACTTCTAATAAACTTCATTCATTTATGAATTTCTGTCTTTTTGACAATATTTTTTATACTGTGTGTAGGCCAAATAAGGGGATTGTGATCTGCAGATGGGGGGCCGGGTCTACAATCTTAATTAGGGGAGCCCCAATGATCCACAGGTCGGGTATTTTTTATTATTATTGGGGTGAGGAGAGGGCCTTTCTATAGGTGACCTCAGGCAGGAGCGGCTAGGGTCAATCCTGCTTATCTGTAAACTAAGGAAGAACTCCTTGTCTTTATTTCTATTACTATATTCCTTCTCTGTTCTTTGTGCAGACATTGGTGTTTCTCCAGAAGCTTGCTATGCCATGCCTGAAGAAGAGACCTGAATTGTCTAGAAAGCTTTCCTTGTAACAGCCATTAAAAAGGTATCATAGCTGCAAGACTGCTATCTTGTTTCTCTTATTGAGAGCAATAGCACATCTAGAATTCCAGTCACACACAAGAAGAGCTGGCAGAGGAGGAAGCAGGGAAGTGACAGACAGCCTGGAGCAGGGGGCAGGTTTGGGAGCAGAGTCATGTGACACAGATCACGTGTGCTGGGAGCTGAAGGAGGGGGGTGAAGGGGGGGAGGTAGAGAGATAGGCCCTGCATAGAAGACACAAGACAGGCAGAGGAGAGCTGCTTGCTCACTGAGGTAAGGTGCAAACATGTCTGTTTACGTGTCTGGCCTTCCATGTAATCCTCCATCACAGGGGGTGAGGTGCACGGTCTCGCCTCATCTCTGCCTGCAGACAGTAATGGTGCTGTCTGGCCATGCATTTGTGTGTGCGTGTATTGGTGCAGTTCAGGAGAGCTGCTGTAATGCAGTTGTTGCTCCTGGATCAGTGCGGGGTGTAGGGGGGTGTCCAGGGCGGGGGTCAGCTGTACCCCTCACTTATTCATTCATCTCCCTGGCTGTACATACCGTGTCTATCCGTCATGCCAATCACTGATCCAGGCAGCCGGGCTGGTGATGATGGCACACAATGCAGTAAGCAGGTTATGGAGAGCTGTCTGTCACTTCCACTGTCTACTATTGGATCTGGCAAGCCGTGATCCGGAGAAAGCACACACAGGGTTGGCAGGGCTTGGCACGATGTTGTGTTTAGCTTTCTGCTTATTAGCAATGCCACCTTACTGTGCCCTGCCTGGGGATCCACCTATATTCTATACTGTCTCACTATTGTACTGCTGCTTTCTAGGTCTCATACATGTTAGAAGCTTTTTTTTATTTTTGGATGTATTTTGCTTCCTTTGCTACAGTGTATTCTTTATGTCTTTACTATATATTGTCACTTATACACATTGGATATTCTGTAGTAATAAATAATTTGCTTATTTGGTTGATAGTTATTTTTTCCCCTCTTTGTTCTCCTCCGCTACTTAAAATACCTTGTTGCATTTCACCATTGATCACTGTGCAAAATTCCAGTTGTGTGAAAAGGCAGACAATCCCACAGGCTTTACTGGCTAGTTACCTCTATTGTCCCTTAAAGTAACATCTTCAAAAGACTCCCTAAGTGTTATTTTTAGTTGCTTATACAGTAGAATGTGTAGTCATATGTAATGCTCATGTATTGTAGAATTTATCATGTAAGCCACTTGTATGGACTTAAACTGTGTCTGCACATTGTGTTCTTAATGTAATATTCATGTTGTCCTGAATGATGTCATCCATTGTCTCCTGCGTCTGAATGGTACTAGAATCGAAACCTTGTAGTACGTTTCTAGTAAACCTAGGGAAACCATCACAATACTATGCATGTGTTGTTAGTATTTTTATGAATGTCATGTCTGAATTGCTTGTTATTTGTTGAGGCAAGATGTTTCTATCCATCTAGCTATGCATAGACGATAATACCTTTTATCTATGTATTTGTTGTCTGAAACCACAACAGGGATAAACCCCAGCCTAGTCTTCCCTGATTAGAATATTACTGTTACCAGATCGGCTGGAACACTGTTCCATTAAAGTAGATTTTACGATCACAAATATAAAATAAGTTAATGCAGATCCCACCCTCTGATATCACCTTACAAGAAAACTGTAAGGTGAATATTGGTATCAATTCACATTAGGCATCGGCATCCATTTTTCTTATGCCACACTCCACTTTTATTGTCTGTTTCCACTCCATATCTTCTGTACAACACTAGAAGGAAACAAAAGGTGGCTTTAAATAGTGAAGAACTGCTGGCACTGTTAGTTTCTCCAGAAGGTATTTAGTATGCTCATAGTTGATTAAAATCAACAGGCATGTAGTATAACAAACAGAACAGGATTCGGATGTTCTTGCACACTACTCGAGTTTCGAGCTTCATACGGATTTGAAGGGGGACCTGGCATGTGGTATATGCAGTCTTATCCGCAAGCAACATGTTATAGAGTATAATACATTGATTTCATGTATCGTTTTGTAGGAAAAGATTCTGTATTTTCTTTATATACATCCATGCTTTTTAAATTTTTAGAAGTCTAGTTGTTGGTATATAGCAAAGTCATACAGGAATGCCTATCAGTCACTGAATAGGAAGGATTGCCCTCTGGAGTCTGAAATGGGGTCTGTCACCAGGGTGATGCATATTAAACCAGCAGCACAGTAAGGCTTAATTCACATCTGTGCTTGTAATCCGTACGGGGATTCCATTCCTCGCTCCTTATTTTTTAATTTTTTTTTTTTTTTTAGGCGGAAACCACACGGGCTCCATTATAGTCTATGAGGTCCGCAGGTTATCTAAGGTAACTGCTTTTTTATGTGGATTAGATTTCCATTTGGGGGGATCGTACATACACAGATGTGAACCTAGCCTTAGATAGGTCAGACTTGCCTGAATGTAACAACTTTTTAACCCCAGAGAAATGTGTACCTCCATTGCCAAGTTATTCATTAATTTCACAATTTGCAGATGAGCAGTTGGCACTGAGAGATGCAATGTTGCTCCAGACTGCTATGTCCCACACTGCTCTAATATCCTCACATGAACACGAGGATACAGGGCCAATTGAGATTTTAGCTTAGCTCCCTGACCCTGTTGCTCAAAGAAGGGGGAAGGATGTATTATAAACAGCGAGGGATATAGCGGTTTGGAGCAATGCAACCGTTGAAACATTTATTGAATAGAGATGAGCGAACAGTGTTCTATCGAACACATGTTCGATCGGATATCAGGGTGTTCGCCATGTTCGAATCGAATCGAACACCACGTGGTAAAGTGCGCCAAAATTCGATTCCCCTCCCACCTTCCCTGGCGCCTTTTTTGCACCAATAACAGCGCAGGGGAGGTGGGACAGGAACTACGACACTGGGGGCATTGAAAAAAATTGGAAAAAGTCATTGGCTGCCGAAATCAGGTGACCTCCATTTTAGACGAATAGTGGATTTCAAATCCGGGTCATATGAGAATGTGAACTTTGTGACTATGAGACAGGGATAGCTGTACAGGCAGGGATAGCTAGGGATAACCTTTATTTAGGGGGGAATGTTATTAAAAATAACTTTTTGGGGCTCTATCGGGTGTGTAATTGTGATTTTTGTGAGATAAACTTTTTCCCATAGGGATGCATTGGCCAGCGCTGATTGGCCGAATTCCGTACTCTGGCCAATCAGTGCTGGTCAATGCATTCTATTAGCTTGATGAAGCAGAGTGTGCACAAGGGTTCAAGCGCACCCTCGGCTCTGATGTAGCAGAGCCGAGGCTGCACAAGGGTTCAAGCGCACCCTCGGCTCTGATGTAGGAGAGCCGAGGGTGCGCTTGAACCCTTGTGCACACTCTGCTTCATCAAGCTAATAGAATGCATTGGCCAGCGCTGATTGGCCAATGTATTCTATTAGCCTGATGAAGTAGAGCTGAATGTGTGTGCTAAGCACACACATTCAGCTCTACTTCATCGGGCTAATAGAATGCATTGGCCAGCGCTGATTGGCCAGAGTACGGAACTCGACCAATCAGCGCTGGCTCTGCTGGAGGAGGCGGAGTCTAAGATCGCTCCACACCAGTCTCCATTCAGGTCCGACCTTAGACTCCACCTCCTCCGGCAGAGCCAGCGCTGATTGGCCGAAGGCTGGCCAATGCATTCCTATGCGAATGCAGAGACTTAGCAGTGCTGAGTCAGTTTTGCTCAACTACACATCTGATGCACACTCGGCACTGCTACATCAGATGTAGCAATCTGATGTAGCAGAGCCGAGGGTGCACTAGAACCCCTGTGCAAACTCAGTTCACGCTAATAGAATGCATTGGCCAGCGCTGATTGGCCAATGCATTCTATTAGCCCGATGAAGTAGAGCTGAATGTGTGTGCTAAGCACACACATTCAGCACTGCTTCATCACGCCAATACAATGCATTAGCCAGTGCTGATTGGCCAGAGTACGGAATTCGGCCAATCAGCGCTGGCTCTGCTGGAGGAGGCGGAGTCTAAGGTCGGACCTGAATGGAGACTGGTGTGGAGCGATCTTAGACTCCGCCTCCTCCAGCAGAGCCAGCGCTGATTGGTCGAGTTCCGTACTCTGGCCAATCAGCGCTGGCCAATGCATTCTATTAGCCCGATGAAGTAGAGCTGAATGTGTGTGCTTAGCACACACATTCAGCTCTACTTCATCAGGCTAATAGAATACATTGGCCAATCAGCGCTGGCCAATGCATTCTATTAGCTTGATGAAGCAGAGTGTGCACAAGGGTTCAAGCGCACCCTCGGCTCTGATGTAGCAGAGCCGAGGCTGCACAAGGGTTCAAGTGCACCCTCGGCTCTCCTACATCAGAGCCGAGGGTGCGCTTGAACCCTTGTGCAGCCTCGGCTCTGCTACATCAGAGCCGAGGGTGCGCTTGAACCCTTGTGCACACTCTGCTTCATCAAGCTAATAGAATGCATTGGCCAGCACTGATTGGCCAGAGTACGGAATTCGGCCAATCAGCGCTGGCCAATGCATTCTATTAGCCCGATGAAGTAGAGCTGAATGTGTGTGCTTAGCACACACATTCAGCTCTACTTCATCAGGCTAATAGAATACATTGGCCAATCAGCGCTGGCCAATGCATTCTATTAGCTTGATGAAGCAGAGTGTGCACAAGGGTTCAAGCGCACCCTCGGCTCTGATGTAGCAGAGCCGAGGCTGCACAAGGGTTCAAGTGCACCCTCGGCTCTCCTACATCAGAGCCGAGGGTGCGCTTGAACCCTTGTGCAGCCTCGGCTCTGCTACATCAGAGCCGAGGGTGCGCTTGAACCCTTGTGCACACTCTGCTTCATCAAGCTAATAGAATGCATTGGCCAGCACTGATTGGCCAGAGTACGGAATTCGGCCAATCAGCGCTGGCCAATGCATTCTATTAGCCCGATGAAGTAGAGCTGAATGTGTGTGCTAAGCACACACATTCAGCACTGCTTCATCACGCCAATACAATGCATTAGCCAGTGCTGATTGGCCAGAGTACGGAATTCGGCCAATCAGCGCTGGCTCTGCTGGAGGAGGCGGAGTCTAAGATCGCTCCACACCAGTCTCCATTCAGGTCCGACCTTAGACTCCGCCTCCTCCAGCAGAGCCAGCGCTGATTGGCCGAATTCCGTACTCTGGCCAATCAGCACTGGCTAATGCATTGTATTGGCTTGATGAAGCAGTGCTGAATGTGTGTGCTTAGCACACACATTCAGCTCTACTTCATCGGGCTAATAGAATGCATTGGCCAATCAGCGCTGGCCAATGCATTCTATTAGCGTGAACTGAGTTTGCACAGGGGTTCTAGTGCACCCTCGGCTCTGCTACATCAGATTGCTACATCTGATGTAGCAGTGCCGAGTGTGCATCAGATGTGTAGTTGAGCAAAACTGACTCAGCACTGCTAAGTCTGCATTCGCATAGGAATGCATTGGCCAGCCTTCGGCCAATCAGCGCCGGCTCTGCCGGAGGAGGCGGAGTCTAAGGTCGGACCTGAATGGAGACTGGTGTGGAGCTATCTTAGACTCCGCCTCCTCCAGCAGAGCCAGCGCTGATTGGTCGAGTTCCGTACTCTGGCCAATCAGCACTGGCCAATGCATTTCTATGGGGAAAAGTTAGCTTGCGAAAATCGCAAACTGACAGGGATTTCCATGAAATAAAGTGACTTTTATGCCCCCAGACATGCTTCCCCTGCTGTCCCAGTGTCATTCCAGGGTGTTGGTATCATTTCCTGGGGTGTCATAGTGGACTTGGTGACCCTCCAGACACGAATTTGGGTTTCCCCCTTAACGAGTTTATGTTCCCCATAGACTATAATGGGGTTCGAAACCCATTCGAACACTCGAACAGTGAGCGGCTGTTCGAATCGAATTTCGAACCTCGAACATTTTAGTGTTCGCTCATCTCTAACAGTTTCATAAACCTCACCCAGTATCCTTTAATGTGAGACCTCATTCACACAACAGCTTCTGGCAGACATGTGCGCATTGTGTTAGTCATGCAATGCATGTGCGCCCATTGATTTTAAAAGGCACATGCAGACATCTGAAGAGAACAGACACATGCTTTTTTTGTCCATTTTGCAAATACATTAAAGTCTATGGGTCCACAAAAATGATCTGTGAGCTGTTTGTCATGGAAACAGAGACATAGAAAAATATAGGAAATGGGGAGGGGGGATTAATGTAAAAAACAACCCCAAACAGCACACAACCTGAAAAGCGTGTACTGTCCATTGATGAACACATATCACATGTTCACTATAAGTGGATGTGTGAATGAAGAATAAGGCTACAGTCACATCTGGTTTAAGTCTTGTATGGAAAAGTATAGTAAAAAGGAGGGCGTGAAATAAGATGTGAAAGCTGCCCTTACACATTAAATTTTCATTGGGCAAAATGGGCAATTTTAATTATTCTGGCTAAAAATCCGATATGTAAATACTGTGAACGTTTGTTTGAGATTGACCAACGACATACTTTAGTCTGCCAAAAGATCAGTCGTGCTGGATATGTTTGGCCAGCAGTCACAGACATGCCGACTCACCGGTCACTTTCACAGGCTGCCGGTTCATTAGCATTCACTGCACTGTGACATCACCTCAATGCAGTGAATATTAATGAGGAGGCTGCTGTGGGATTCTCCCAATCCAACATTTATTCTATGGTGTTTTTTTTTTTTTACTATGTGCGATTCAGGTTTGGACCTAGAATCACACTTAAACAGGACCTTTCATGTCCTCAGGCACCTTCTGTTTTATATACCGCTAGAACGCCGACAGTGCGCTGAATTCAACACACTGTCAGCTTTCCCGTTACGTGTCCCGATGCAAGAGAGATCAGTGCTCTTTACCGTCAGAAGGGTGTTCCTGACAGTCTAGCTGAGCTGTGAGGAACACCATCCCTAACAGTATTGTCAGAGGGGGCGTTCCTTATCACCCAGCAATGACACTGAGCTGTGAGAAACATCCCCCCCCCCCCCAGTAGTAGTCTATAGGCAAGTACTGTTAGTAGGAGGGGAGGCGTTTCTCACCGCTCAGTGTCATCACTGTACGGAAGCCTGCTCTGACAGTACAGCACTATGGACAGCACTATGGACAGTACTGTCAGGAGGGGCGTTCCTCACAGCCCAGCTAGACTGTCAGGAATGCCCTTCTGGCACAGAAGAGCTATTGGTAAGGGCACCGATACCTCTTGCACCAGGACACAACAGGAAAGCCAACAGTGTGCTGAATTCAGTGCAATGGTGGCTTTCTAGCGGTATATAAAACCGCAGGTGCCCGAGGACATGAAAGGTCCTCTTTAATGATGCATAGAGGGCAGTCACTATTGGCTGAGCCATTATGTATTGATACATATGTAGATAGCCCTCTAAACCAGTAAAAATATATAAATCAGGACTGGTAATCTTTATGAGACTTTAGAGCTCTCCAGACTAAAGCAATTGACTGCTCCATAAGGAACTTTTTTTATGGATTTCTTTGCAACAGCAGTAGTTATATTGGTTATATTTGGACTTGTACTTTGTAATCCAAGAAGATAGTGAATATGCCTAAAAATGACTGACTCCTAGATTATTGGCTTAGTTTCTAATGTCAGTCCATATTACTGACCCAAAAATTTTTTTAATCAAAACGTAATCCTAAAATCTGCATATTGTTCATCCTTGCAGTTGAGTAAGTTATACCAGGATAGATAAGGGGAACATTGAGAATTATGTCTGATAAGCAAGCACCATGTTATAGAGCATGAGGAACCAAGTAAATTGACATATAGATTTGTGAGAGAAGATTCAATAATAGAGATGAGCGAACACTAAAATGTTCGAGGTTCGAAATTCGATTCGAACAGCCGCTCACTGTTCGAGTGTTCGAATGGGTTTCGAACCCCATTATAGTCTATGGGGAACATAAACTCGTTAAGGGGGAAACCCAAATTCGTGTCTGGAGGGTCACCAAGTCCACTATGACACCCCAGGAAATGATACCAACACCCTGGAATGACACTGGGACAGCAGGGGAAGCATGTCTGGGGGCATAAAAGTCACTTTATTTCATGGAAATCCCTGTCAGTTTGCGATTTTCGCAAGCTAACTTTTCCCCATAGAAATGCATTGGCCAGTGCTGATTGGCCAGAGTACGGAACTCGACCAATCAGCGCTGGCTCTGCTGGAGGAGGCGGAGTCTAAGATAGCTCCACACCAGTCTCCATTCAGGTCCGACCTTAGACTCCGCCTCCTCCGGCAGAGCCAGCGCTGATTGGCCGAAGGCTGGCCAATGCATTCCTATGCGAATGCAGACTTAGCAGTGCTGAGTCAGTTTTGCTCAACTACACATCTGATGCACACTCGGCACTGCTACATCAGATGTAGCAATCTGATGTAGCAGAGCCGAGGGTGCACTAGAACCCCTGTGCAAACTCAGTTCACGCTAATAGAATGCATTGGCCAGCGCTGATTGGCCAATGCATTCTATTAGCCCGATGAAGTAGAGCTGAATGTGTGTGCTAAGCACACACATTCAGCACTGCTTCATCAAGCCAATACAATGCATTAGCCAGTGCTGATTGGCCAGAGTACGGAATTCGGCCAATCAGCGCTGGCTCTGCTGGAGGAGGCGGAGTCTAAGATCGCTCCACACCAGTCTCCATTCAGGTCCGACCTTAGACTCCGCCTCCTCCGGCAGAGCCAGCGCTGATTGGCCGAAGGCTGGCCAATGCATTCCTATGCGAATGCAGACTTAGCAGTGCTGAGTCAGTTTTGCTCAACTACACATCTGATGCACACTCGGCACTGCTACATCAGATGTAGCAATCTGATGTAGCAGAGCCGAGGGTGCACTAGAACCCCTGTGCAAACTCAGTTCACGCTAATAGAATGCATTGGCCAGCGCTGATTGGCCAATGTATTCTATTAGCCCGATGAAGTAGAGCTGAATGTGTGTGCTAAGCACACACATTCAGCACTGCTTCATCAAGCCAATACAATGCATTAGCCAGTGCTGATTGGCCAGAGTACGGAATTCGGCCAATCAGCGCTGGCCAATGCATTCTATTAGCCCGATGAAGTAGAGCTGAATGTGTGTGCTAAGCACACACATTCAGCACTGCTTCATCAAGCCAATACAATGCATTAGCCAGTGCTGATTGGCCAGAGTACGGAATTCGGCCAATCAGCGCTGGCTCTGCTGGAGGAGGCGGAGTCTAAGATCGCTCCACACCAGTCTCCATTCAGGTCCGACCTTAGACTCCGCCTCCTCCGGCAGAGCCAGCGCTGATTGGCCGAAGGCTGGCCAATGCATTCCTATGCGAATGCAGACTTAGCAGTGCTGAGTCAGTTTTGCTCAACTACACATCTGATGCACACTCGGCACTGCTACATCAGATGTAGCAATCTGATGTAGCAGAGCCGAGGGTGCACTAGAACCCCTGTGCAAACTCAGTTCACGCTAATAGAATGCATTGGCCAGCGCTGATTGGCCAATGCATTCTATTAGCCCGATGAAGTAGAGCTGAATCTGTGTGCTAAGCACACACATTCAGCACTGCTTCATCAAGCCAATACAATGCATTAGCCAGTGCTGATTGGCCAGAGTACGGAATTCGGCCAATCAGCGCTGGCTCTGCTGGAGGAGGCGGAGTCTAAGGTCGGACCTGAATGGAGACTGGTGTGGAGCGATCTTAGACTCCGCCTCCTCCAGCAGAGCCAGCGCTGATTGGCCGAATTCCGTACTCTGGCCAATCAGCACTGGCTAATGCATTGTATTGGCGTGATGAAGCAGTGCTGAATGTGTGTGCTTAGCACACACATTCAGCTCTACTTCATCGGGCTAATAGAATGCATTGGCCAGCGCTGATTGGCCGAATTCCGTACTCTGGCCAATCAGTGCTGGCCAATGCATTCTATTAGCTTGATGAAGCAGAGTGTGCACAAGGGTTCAAGCGCACCCTCGGCTCTGATGTAGCAGAGCCGAGGGTGCACTTGAACCCTTGTGCAGCCTCGGCTCTGCTACATCAGAGCCGAGGGTGCGCTTGAACCCTTGTGCACACTCTGCTTCATCAAGCTAATAGAATGCATTGGCCAGCGCTGATTGGCCAATGTATTCTATTAGCCTGATGAAGTAGAGCTGAATGTGTGTGCTAAGCACACACATTCAGCTCTACTTCATCGGGCTAATAGAATGCATTGGCCAGCGCTGATTGGCCGAATTCCGTACTCTGGCCAATCAGTGCTGGCCAATGCATTCTATTAGCTTGATGAAGCAGAGTGTGCACAAGGGTTCAAGCGCACCCTCGGCTCTGATGTAGCAGAGCCGAGGCTGCACAAGGGTTCAAGCGCACCCTCGGCTCTGATGTAGGAGAGCCGAGGGTGCACTTGAACCCTTGTGCAGCCTCGGCTCTGCTACATCAGAGCCGAGGGTGCGCTTGAACCCTTGTGCACACTCTGCTTCATCAAGCTAATAGAATGCATTGGCCAGCGCTGATTGGCCAATGCATTCTATTAGCCTGATGAAGTAGAGCTGAATGTGTGTGCTAAGCACACACATTCAGCTCTACTTCATCGGGCTAATAGAATGCATTGGCCAGCGCTGATTGGCCAGAGTACGGAACTCGACCAATCAGCGCTGGCTCTGCTGGAGGAGGCGGAGTCTAAGATCGCTCCACACCAGTCTCCATTCAGGTCCGACCTTAGACTCCGCCTCCTCCAGCAGAGCCAGCGCTGATTGGCCGAATTCCGTACTCTGGCCAATCAGCACTGGCTAATGCATTGTATTGGCGTGATGAAGCAGTGCTGAATGTGTGTGCTTAGCACACACATTCAGCTCTACTTCATCGGGCTAATAGAATGCATTGGCCAATCAGCGCTGGCCAATGCATTCTATTAGCGTGAACTGAGTTTGCACAGGGGTTCTAGTGCACCCTCGGCTCTGCTACATCAGATTGCTACATCTGATGTAGCAGTGCCGAGTGTGCATCAGATGTGTAGTTGAGCAAAACTGACTCAGCACTGCTAAGTCTCTGCATTCGCATAGGAATGCATTGGCCAGCCTTCGGCCAATCAGCGCTGGCTCTGCCGGAGGAGGCGGAGTCTAAGGTCGGACCTGAATGGAGACTGGTGTGGAGCGATCTTAGACTCCGCCTCCTCCAGCAGAGCCAGCGCTGATTGGTCGAGTTCCGTACTCTGGCCAATCAGCGCTGGCCAATGCATTCTATTAGCCCGATGAAGTAGAGCTGAATGTGTGTGCTTAGCACACACATTCAGCTCTACTTCATCAGGCTAATAGAATACATTGGCCAATCAGCGCTGGCCAATGCATTCTATTAGCTTGATGAAGCAGAGTGTGCACAAGGGTTCAAGCGCACCCTCGGCTCTGATGTAGCAGAGCTGAGGGTGCACAAGGGTTCAAGTGCACCCTCGGCTCTCCTACATCAGAGCCGAGGGTGCGCTTGAACCCTTGTGCAGCCTCGGCTCTGCTACATCAGAGCCGAGGGTGCGCTTGAACCCTTGTGCACACTCTGCTTCATCAAGCTAATAGAATGCATTGGCCAGCACTGATTGGCCAGAGTACGGAATTCGGCCAATCAGCGCTGGCCAATGCATCCCTATGGGAAAAAGTTTATCTCACAAAAATCACAATTACACACCCGATAGAGCCCCAAAAAGTTATTTTTAATAACATTCCCCCCTAAATAAAGGTTATCCCTAGCTATCCCTGCCTGTACAGCTATCCCTGTCTCATAGTCACAAAGTTCACATTCTCATATGACCCGGATTTGAAATCCACTATTCGTCTAAAATGGAGGTCACCTGATTTCGGCAGCCAATGACTTTTTCCAATTTTTTTCAATGCCCCCAGTGTCGTAGTTCCTGTCCCACCTCCCCTGCGCTGTTATTGGTGCAAAAAAGGCGCCAGGGAAGGTGGGAGGGGAATCGAATTTTGGCGCACTTTACCACGTGGTGTTCGATTCGAACATGGCGAACACCCTGATATCCGATCGAACATGTGTTCGATAGAACACTGTTCGCTCATCTCTAGAAACTGTCTAAAATAACACATAGCAACCAACCAATCACAACACATCTGTCAATTCTTATAGTCCTTTTGCAAAAATGAAAGCTGCGCTGTGATTGGTTGCTATGGCCAGTAAAGGAAGTCTCTCTGTATTAAGAACTACCGGCAAGTCCCCAAATAACAAATAAGGGCTCGTTCACATCTGCATTGTGAACTCTGTAGTTCAGGTTTCCGTTTCCTGCCTAAAACAGAGGCAGGAGACGGAAACCTGCAGGAGTCTCTCTCACCCATTCATTTGAATGGGTGAGAAAGATGTGCGGTGGTGAGCGTTTTAGGCTCTCCGCCGCGAAACCGGGTTTTATAATCCGGACACAGAGTCGGACATGCAGTACTCTGTGTCCGGATAAAAAAAATCCGGTTTCGCTGCGGAGAGCATAAAACGCTCACCGCCGCTCACGGCCGGACCCGGTCTGAGCTTTCCGACTTCTGGCATGCAGAAGACAGAAACCACAGAACGGACAGGTGAACGCAGGTGTGAACCTAGTTTCACTGATCTATCCTCTACCCACTGGACTTCTTGACACCACATTGGAATTGAACTATAAGTTATTGTTTTGGAATTAAATAAAATAAACCTTGTCTTAAAGAGTTTTATCATTTGGACCCCCATTTCTAAAATCTGGCAGAAAAAACTTAGAAATACCTTCCGCATTCTCTTTTTTAGTCATGCTTTTCATATTTATTCCACAAGGAGTTGGATTTACTGGCTTTGATTTTTTAGAACATTTGGTGTTGCAGATAAAAGATTGAATATTGCTTGTAAAGAGCCGGTAGCTAAAGGGGTATCCCAGCTCTAGGCCTCAAATGTAGCTAAAAAACTGTACTGAGAAAAACTCAGCAATAGCACAGTTTTTTTTTTTTTTTTTCCCCTGTTCTATTAAATATATAGGTAAAACACTCGCCATTCTAAACCTGAAATGAACAAGTTGTGCTTTTCTGGAGCTCTCTTTTTTAAACAATGTGGGGATGAGATAAAACAAAATCGCAATAAGGACCCGTTCACACGGCGTAAACGTGCGTGTATTTTGGCAAAATACATGTGTAAAAATAAGACTCCCATTGACTTCAATGACATTTTTTTTTACACACATCAAAATACATGTGTAAAATGTCATTGAAGTGAATAGGAGTCTTATTTTTACATGTGTATTTATTTATTTACACATGTGTTTTGCCAAAATACACGCGCGTTTACTCTGTGTGAACAGGCCCTAATTTTGCTGGATAAAAATCAGTCCAGGGTCATGTGATGGATGCACAGGTGGAGGGCTTGTTACAACACAAATGTCCGATGAAATGTGCAACCGTGTGTCATCACATGACCCATGGACTGCCCATCACATGACCCATGGACTGCCCATCACATGACCCATGGACTGCCCATCACATGACCCGCAGACTGAGATGAATGCAGTGTAACCACACAGATGTGCATTTTTACTAATTTTCATTGGTGTACAAAAAACAGATTATCCTCTATCTATCTGCCTCTATTATACATATACTTAAAATACCAGCATTTCCATAGGTATAATTGACATGCTGGAATTTACAAAAATGTGAGGTTTTTAAAATCGCAGCATTTCCGCTGCAGATATTTTTCTGCAATATGTGGATGGGATTAGACAGACTCCCAGTCACTTTGCAGGTTCTGTAAAATGCAGTGTTTTTTGCCACAACCAGAATGCTGTATCTTCACAATGTGGCGGCCATGGCCTTAAAGTTTCTGACTGTTGGAGAGACACATGTATATGTCAGTGGGGTTTCTGCTGTATTTGGGGTGTGTGGAATTGCAGCCTGAGTGAAGGGTGAGTACAAGATTGAGTGAGTTGACCCCTGACAGCCCACCCACCTCAAGAATAGTCCATAAATGACACCCTCATTGCTCCAAAGAGCTCAAAAGAGCACCAAAGTGGAGGGAAAATGCAACAGGTTAGGGTTGCCTTACTCAATATATCTGCAGGGCTGAATGGATATACTGGGTTCTGGAGACAGACTCCCTTTTTTCTAACATAAACTGGCCACATTATGTGCATGATGAAATAATTACCTTTCCATTACTGCCCTCCTGTAATCCTTCTGTTGCAACAAGGTGAAGAGAAGCATTGACAGTCTGGAGATGTAACTAGCAAGTGGACACTGACTAAGCTGAAGCAGTTCCCTAGCCGCTGTGGCTACTTTGGTTTTGCAGATTTTTTTTTTTGCTTTCCTAAAGAGTCAGGATCGTATCCAGACAGCAGAAGTGTAAATCTGTCCACATGACCCTCTCTCCCTATATAGGGTCCTCTTTTTACTTTGGCCAAAAAATACTGATGCAAAATACTGACCATGTGATGGTGTCCTTAGGATATATTCCTATGTGGCAGATTTGTTGTAAAATTTTCTGCAAATATGTCCTTGAAGAAACCGTTAATATATGCAATGAACTTTTCTGCTCCCATAAATAAATGAACTGGGTTTTTCAGTTAATGAAATTTGTGCAGCAATATATTCCGTATGAACAGTGTCAGACTGGGGAGCAAAGGACCCACCATAGGAACTGATTCTGAGGGCCCAGCACCTCCCTTCTATATAGTAACAATACGTTTTTAGTTTAAAGGGATTCTATAATTAAAAAAAAAAAATACATTAAAAGCATGTAGGAATAGCCTTTAGAAAGGTTATTTATCTCTTACTTTTAGCCTGAGTTCACATGGAGTTCTTTGGTCAGGAAATATCCGTGTAGTAAAATTTATGTGGCCTTTTTTTTTTTTAAAAGGCATTTTTTGACTGTGGCCATGATTAGTATAGAAAAACGCCTCGAGGTTTTTGAGGTGTTTTTTTGCCAATTCCGCGTCAAAAAAACTCATTCAAAAACTGTGAGGTGGATTTTCTGCGTCCCATTGACTTGCTTTGATTTTTTTTTTTTTTTCAGGCGGAATCCGCCTGAAGAATGGACATGTCGCTTTTTTTTTTTTTTTTCCACTAGCGCAAATAAACTACAAGCGGATTACATAGGACTGTATGGGGAGATGTTTTTTGGAGGAGGATTTTGAGGCAGATTCTGTCTCAAATCCATGACTGAAAAAACTCTGGGTTAACTCAGCCTTATTTTTCAGGTCCGCGCCGCCATTTTCCAATTTTTCTTCATTATGCTAATTGTGCTCAGAGGACAGCGTTGTCATTGATTCCAGCGCCACCTCTATCTTGTGTCCCTGACGTGTCTCCTACTCTTCGGAGACAACCGCAAAATGGCCGCGGAACATGCGCAGTCTGCTGAAGAGGAGGAGACGCGTGCTTTTGTTCCTGACTCATCTTCACCTTTTCGGCAGACAAGCACTCCCCACTTTATACGATTCAGCAACTGAACTTAATGGCGCAGTGGAGCATTTCTGACCACTTGAATAGGAGCAAAGCTGCAGTAGCTCAGCACTTCCTATTCACAGTGGATGTGATGGAAATAGGTGTCATTTTAATTCCTATCAGAGGTTTGTATACTCTGTTTATGGACTGATGTGTTGTGCATGTGTACAGCCCCCTAGATGGAATTAAGACAGTGAGCAATGTGCTTCATGGAAGATAGCGGTGCTGGACACGCAACTGCAACAGAGAGAGAGAAGAGCTATCTTTACTTACTACACTAGTAATGTTTGGGGGAGGAATCACTTCATCCAACGACCTCTATGATGTATACTTCCCAGGAACACGATCCTGGTGACAAATTAAAATCACAAATACCTAGACAAAAATGGGAGGTGTATTTGTTCCCATTCCCAATTGTGTTTTCAACTAATTACATTGCTGGTTGAAGTGACCCCCCCCCCCCCCCTCTTTGCTCAAAATCATCATTTTTGTTGGACTAGCTCTGCTCTAGCCTCTAATCTTGTAAGTGAAAATGCTATCACTGCTGTAGCTGCCTGTCCAGTGTTGCTCTCTTCCATAGATGCATGGGATGCTAAAAAACCATTGATTTCACTACAGGTCTCTATGTAATTACTGACATGCATTCTTCTTGTGTTGTCAGGTACACCGCCAACCTGTACACACAGAACACCCATTCACAGCTAACAAAAGAAAGGAGAGCCACAGATAGTGAGCTTAGAAACAAGGACCAGAGAGACCATTTGAGTTGCAATTTTCCCCCAAATGCTGCATCAAATTGAAAAACTGTTTGTTTTGATCCATTCCCCAGGAGTGGCTACAAAGGAATGGGAAATATAAAGGGAAAACTTAGATTTCTCCTTCTGTTCAATCCACAGTTTGAGCTTTGGCCCCAAAAAAATCTCAGTAAAATCTGCAACAAAAAAAGTTTTTCCTCAACTTGGAACTTTAGCCTTTTATAAACCTATGTTTTATGGTATTTCCTATGGTATATCAAAGGACCAGTCTTCTGTTTCATTCTATTTGACCTCCTGAATTAACATTTCTTTTTCCTGTTTGTGCCATAAGACACGTGGAGATATTTTTTTGGGTGCCCTATTACAGTGTTCTATATTTTATGTCATCTCTTTGCCCTTGTATTGAAACCACACTGCTACACATTCCATCTGGATTGGAGAATACAATTTATTTTTCTTGATAGTTTGAAATCCTTTGTTTTTCATTACTGAAATGTAAGACTTTAATAAAAATTCTCCATTATGAATAATCAACTTGAAAAGCAAAAAATGATAAGTGATTTACCCTTTAGAAAAACTTATTCAGACAGTTTTTATCTTCTGAAAATGGTTGAAAAATCATTGTTTGGTATTTATTTTTCTCTCCCAATTTTTAGGGTTACTTAGAATTTTAAACAAACTTCTGTTTGGTTCATGTCATGGTAAGATGACAAAGCTTCGTTGAATGGGGTCTATGTACTATTATCCCCAAAGGGGCGAAGTGCTCAACAGTAAGTTGGGCCGTGTTCTCCATTCTTTCTGATTTGCTCTACTTAGTCTCTCTGAGTGCAGTGTTCAGCTTATAGGGGTTTTGCCATTATGGATTCACCGGACAGGGGATAAGTGTATAATTGCTAGTCCCTTGTGATCAGGACAGAGGGTGAATGTCCTTCTAAAGTCTCCTTGTGAATTGACCACCAGTGTGCTTGCTTGACCAGCGCTCCATTCAATATACATGAGCAGATAAAGGGAGCGATTCGAACTGCAGATGTTTAATCTGATTCTGATATTCCTCTACTGCAAATCTCAGATATATAGTGATAAATAAAGGATTTGGAAGTAGGAGTGGCAAATTTTACATGCACCCATCACCATTTTTATCAGTATGAGCTTTTTCCTCATTAAGGCTGAGGCCCCACTTTGCGGAAACGCAGCTTTTTTTTTTAAAGCCAAGAATGGCTACAAAAGGAATGGGAAATAAGAGGAAGTTCTTATGTGTCAATCCAGTCCTGGCCTTGGCTCAAAAAACTGCAACAAAATCTGCAACAAAAAAAGCTGCGTTTCTGCAGTGTAAGGCATTAGCCTAAAAGCAGAGAAGAGTAATGACCTCTGCCCTGAGGAAATTTACATTCTCCCACAACTTCTGATAAAGGAATGGGGGTGGCTAAGAATATGCTAAAGCTCGATGATCAGAGTAAGATAATGGTCCCTCCTTTGTTGAGAATGTAATACATTCTGTGGCTGACTTTAGAAGTGGGGGAGATTACATTTCCTCCTTGGACATCCTCTCTGTTTATATTGCTTATCCAATTGGAATCACATCTAAAAAAAAAAAAAAAGTTCTAGCCACTGAAGAGGCAGTAACATTAGTTTTAAGATTAATCATGGCGGTTTCCCAAACTTTTTTTGAGAAGAAAATCTGACTTTTGATCCATAGGATCCTTTAATTTAGAATCCTCAAACAGCAAATCAGGCTTTTTTTTCCCTTAATACTTTAGCTACTTGGATGTCTATTTTGGGAAAACCTTCCAAGATTTTTGAGTCCTCTTCACTAAAAGAGAAGTCTATTTCTGAGGTCCCTAGAAAGGCTCATTCTCTTTTCAGGATCTCTCTCTTTTAGAGTGTCATTTACTGGAAAAACACACTCTCTCTTAACTTTAAGACCTCCAGACATCTCATCTTGAATTGGTTTTAGTTTTACAACATCCTCTATTTTCATAAAGCTGAGTATAGCGTTAAACAAGGTTTCTGTAGAATAAAGGTATTTTCTGTCCCCTTCATCCTAAAGTTCCAAGGAAGCAAAGTGATTCTCTACATATTTGTACAGAAGGTACAAGTACAGTCCGAGGAATTATATAGAGACCCCCTCCCTACATTGACTACTGTAGGGGCAGGAAACATTGGAAGGGAGGATGCAGGGGTGAGATATTTAACTTCTCTGTTCCTGTTCCTACAGGGTTGAGGGTCATCCTCCACTGTCCTGCCATCATGGTGGACAAAAAGGGAAATTTCTTACTAAACCAGCCTCAGTACCTTTTAGAAAACCTTTTCAAGATTTACAATCCTGTCTATATATTTACAGAAGATTTTGATGAGAAAATGGCTCCCTTTAAATATGCACATTAGCCTCAGGTGGATGGGGTTAGTCTCAGTGCTGCCCTTTTCCCTAAAATGTCATCAAGCACCACCTCTGGACACTTGTCCATTCTACAGTCTGCCGGAGTTATCTGGGACTGTAATGTGCATGCTCCAGGCAGGAGATGGTCACATTCTGCCTTACAGTAGCAAACAAACAAATGGCTGTCAATAAGAGGTCCAGGGTCAGCACTGGGTGGGGTTTTAGTTGATGTAGAAAAGCTGCCCCCATTTTTTTTTTTAAATTTGGGATTTCAATCAAAGCCAGGAATGGGTTAAGCAGGAAGACGTATGTGCTAATTATAATTATGTAGTTCCTATTCTTTTTGTAGCCACTCCTGGGTTTGCCTCAAAAATGCGCAACAAAATCTGCAACAAAAAGCAGCATTTTTTTGTGCAACGTGAGGCTTTAGCTTAAAGTTCTAAACTTAAAGTAAAACAAGAAAAACAAACTTTGAGGCTAGGTTTCCACTTTATCATAGCTGATTCTTCTAGCCAGTTGTGCCTGTGTGCCCTCCACATGGCCAGGACAGATTTTACCCTTATGAATGTTATTTAAAGGGATTCTACCACTAAAACACTTTTTTTTCTAGTTACCACGTCGGAATAGCCTTTAAAAAGGCTATTCGTCTCTTACCTGTGGAAGTGCTCTCCGCCGCGCCGTTCGTTCAAAATACCGGTTTGTACCGGTATGCTAATGAGTTCTCTCGCAGCGATGGGGACGTCCCCATCGCAGGAGCAGCGATGGGGGCGTCCCCATTGCAGCTCGAAAACTGACCGCAGCGCCGCCTCTCCGGTCTTCGGTGTCCTCCCCTTGCCTCTTCAGCGTCTGTCGGACGCCTGCGCAGTATGCTCTCTGTTCGGCGAAGATTGCCGAACGTACTGCACATGCGCGAAAGTTCGGTGCCCGCACTATGGCTGGGATCGCAATTTCGCGCATGCGCAGTACGTTCGGCAATCTTCGTCGAACAGAGCGTACTGCGCAGGCGTCCGACAGTACGCTGAAGAAGCAAGGGGAGGACACCGAAGACCAGAGAGGCGGCGCTGCGGTCAGTTTTCGAGCTGCAATGGGGACGCCCCCATCGCTGCTCCTGCGATGGGGACGCCCCCATCGCTGCGAGAGAACTCCTTAGCATACCGGTACAAACCGGTATTTTGAACGAACGGCGCGGCGGAGAGCACTTCCACAGGTAAGAGACGAATAGCCTTTTTAAAGGCTATTCCGACGTGGTAACTAGAAAAAAAAGTGTTTTAGTGGTAGAATCCCTTTAACGTCCCTCTGCAAGCAGAGACTATGAAAACAAGGAATCGCTATAAAATGTATCATTCATAATTATAACCTTTTTATTATACAATAACCTTCACAGTCTAGAAGCAATAGGATACTATAATAGTACATAAATCCACATCCTTTAAACAAAAAAAAAAACAGTATTGACAAACACAAATAAAAACCTGACTTATGGTATAAATATTGTAGTATATTGACACAAATAAGAGATGTAGATTTCATGCATGCCAATTATGTCTGTATCCCCATGCACATATCACATTCACATGAATGAAGAGATTATATTGGCAATGCAGAATCCAATAAACGTTTGCCTTGTAGGGTAGACAATTGGCTTGATTTGGTGCGGGGGTGACTACAAGTGTGACTATTTATCTTCTCATCCTAGTAAGAAAAAATATAAGTCTAAATATAAGATTGCATTTCCTTTTCTTATTGGTTAAAGGGGGCTTAACAGTAAAAAAAAAAAAAAAAAAAATCCTGTTTATTCTCCTTGTTGTGTTGCTAGGAGTCTATTTGTGTTCTGGGTTTTATAAGAGTCTGTTAGATCCAAAGTACCTCTTGAAGAAAAATATCATATATGGGCCTTCAGTAGAAGAAATCTACCTTTTGTGGCTGCAAATGATGAGGCAATGCAAAGAAAATAATCTTTATGGATATGTAAATGAGCACATTTCGCAGAGGTAGACTGTATCTAAGCTCTTTAGTTTAAAAAAAAAATTAGTGAGATTACTTTTTTTTTCTTACTGTTTGTAGGATTTGTTAAATTTATTTTTTCCGTACGTGACTATGGGACCGCCATCTTACCTGAATGTTTCCTCTGCTCTTGTAGTGTTCTGGTGATAGACTACTTAAGACTAAAGCACCACTTTGCGGAACACTGTTAAAGACATTGCAGGAAAAAAATACACCACAAACGCATCACGTTTTTCATTGGGTTTCTTTGTTGCGTGTTTGTTGTTTGTTTGTTTTTTTTTTCTTCCCATATTAAATTTATAGGATAAACAAGTGTTTCCGTAGGTAAAAATAACATATTGGACTTTTTTACAGCCCCCCCCTCCCCCCCGCAATGTGTGGATCGGATGAGCCCTATTTTTATTTTTTCCCCCTACTGCATTTCAGTAGGACAAATGCTGTGTTTCCGAAACATGGGATTTTAGGCTGCCTTGACACAATGTAAACGCGAGCTGATTTTGTCAAAATACACGTATGAAAATGACATTGAAGTCAATGGGAGTCTGATTTTTACACGTGTATTTTCACAAAATCGGCTTACGTTTACATCGTGTGAAGGCAGCCTCCCATTGAATTCAATGGGTAGCGCTCGTATGCCGCCACCCATTCAAGTCAATGGGAGCTGGTTTTTACGCGATCATACTGAACGACTTTTATGTTCAGAATGAGCAGAGCGTAACTCCATTTGAAGTTAGTCTGCAGAACGTTGTTAACTCTTAGTTTTTCTGCTTCAATTATACCTATACAGAAACTGCTAGCGTTTCCATTGGTATAATTGACATGCTGGGCTTTGAAAAACTCAACGGTTTTGGAAATTGCAGCATTTTTCTGCAATCTTTGGATTCACTAGAAATCTGTGTAGCCCTGCCCTAATAAATGACTACTTTAATTTTCTACAAATTAAAAAAAATACATTCTGATAACTGTTGTTAGACTTCTTAGCATTAAAACCCTCTAGAGCACATTTTGTGTATCACACAGTGTTGGTGACCTACATTAGTACTCAAGACAGTTGTGAAAACCTGCAAATGTCACCCTGATTTTATCAATCCAATGAAAAATGGAATGGCAAATTAACAGGTACAGCAAGGCAAAGTTATAAAATCAGCATATGACCTTTTTCAAGAGCACATCACCCAGTCATTTTCAGGTTCTTGGGTGAATTCAACCAGAAAACTTCTGGAGTTAATCCATGTTATTTAGAGCATTTATTGTATCTAGTCGTGGTTGTATAAACAGGGTACCTAGGCCAACATTATTTCCAATTGGGATCTCAAAAATAATAAGTCGAATTGGATGCTACTTACTGCTTTTTATGTTGTTCAGGCTGAGAACCTGAATATTTTTTTTTTTTTTTTTTCTTTTTGTGGTTAGCTTTTAAAAAAATCATGGACAGCCACAATATTTTTTTTTCTATGGACAACATAGTAAACTTTAATGAATGATAAAGCTAAGTGATACGTCTTCTACTCCGTATACTAATGTAGTGTCTGGGGCTGTAGAGTGGGAAAAAAGTTGCCAATTCCGGCTTCGAAATCAAATGATTATTTTTAACGATATTATACAATTATTGATCTAATTCCAGCACTGACAATCTGATCCCTGCCATTTCTGGTCCTTGCCAGACTGGAAGTGCTAATTTTTTTGTGCATGGCACATGACCAGCTGACCTCAGCAATACCTGACCAGAAACTGCCAGGACTAGACTGTCCATGCTAGAATGGGGAACACTGTGGCACTGTGAGCATAGTGACCACACAACTGGATGACAGGCTTATGCACAAAGGTGATGCTCCACAATACAAAACCTATCCCTAGCATACATATAATAGCAGCCCTATGGAAGACTAAATAAATAAATGGGAATAAATAAAGAAAACAACAATAAAATAAAAAGACAAACTAAATAAAATAAACAAAAAAGACAAGTGACAAAAAAAATACCAATATAAATATACAACAATATATAATGTATAAAATTATACAGATGGTGTAAATGCAAGAACATACAACAATAAGGATAACACATAACTGTGACAAAGTTAAGTGTTAATTAAATAACATAATATTAATAAAGAGGAATATGAAGTTTACTATAGGGGATTATTGTATTTTTGGTGCCCCATTACTATCATGTGGGTTTGTTCTTGAGTGTGTGTTGGGGGGCGGGAGTGGGTTTCGTATCACAGCTGCTCTTTGCAGCTTTTATTTATTGCTTCTCTACCTTGTTATGCTTAATATTTATTAGTCTTATGTATTTTACATTTATAAACTTTTTTTTTGTGATTTATTTCTATTTTTGGCTGGTTTCCATACATTTTCTTGGGTATTGTGTCTAATATTTTGTATGGGATGTTTTTTTTGAGGATTTCTTTTGATGTTTTCAACTAGATGTTTATGTCTATGACTCCTAGTATCTTTTCTATCTGATATTTTGAGCTTTCTATGTGTTTTTTCTTGTATTATTCCTGTATTATCTTAGCTGCTGTAACACCCTAAATCTCCCCTTTGTGAGACTATTAAAGAATTATCATATCTTATGTCTAGCAGTCAGTGATCACTCACCAAGAGTTACACTACCCAAAAGTAGCATCTGAAAGCCTTTTTGGAGGGCAATCGGACTATACCTGTGTTCCTTTTAAATATCTATCTACCTTCTAAGTTTTGAAGCAAACTGACATTTTTATCTTTGTCAATTTTTTTAATTTCTTTTTTAAAAACCTTTTGGGGGTCTGAACTTGCAGGAGGTTTCTGGTTACCATATCAACCCAACATCTCCAAAATGAATTGTACCCCATAGATGCCGTTGTTGCTTCTGCCCATGGTGTATGAGGGTTTTATTGCCT
This sequence comes from Leptodactylus fuscus, assembly GCF_031893055.1. Classification (NCBI taxonomy): domain Eukaryota; kingdom Metazoa; phylum Chordata; class Amphibia; order Anura; family Leptodactylidae; genus Leptodactylus; species Leptodactylus fuscus. The sequence continues at coordinate 67,597,755 of NC_134267.1, read as the reverse complement.
ATGATCCGAGAGGTTTCTGATCACAGATTTTGATTCTATGTAAAACAGCAGAGTCTCCGTTGGTATAGCGCCCACTTGGCTCCTGTGCCATGTTTAAATAGTTGACAGCAGATGGCTGGAATGAGTTAAAAGGTGAGTTATACAGCAATGTGTCAGGAAGGAGATTATAACCACAGGCCTCAGATGCTAATTAGAGAGCTTTTGTCTGCTATGGATGCAAACTAAAGAGGTTTTCTAAGATCACAATATTACAGACTACCCTTAGGATAGGCTATTAATATCAGATTGGAGCAAGTCTGGCTCTCTTAATCTTTCACTGTCTGACTCCAAAGGTGTGCCACATTTGCATACATGTGCTCCAGAATCTGGTATAGATGGATTAGTAAATTCCCCCCATTATTTTCTCATTGTATAATTTTGTGGACGTGATAATCTTGCATTGTTGTACTGTACATCAAACAGTTAGAATGGGATGGAGTCAATCACCTATTGTTCACAGATCTTGTGCCGTCTACTTCCAACTTTAAATAAGCAAGAGATTAAATTATATTAAATTTAGATTAATTAGAATCCTGGCCTCTGATAATAACAAGAAGACTCCAGTGTAGACAACACAGACCGAAAAATTCTCCTCTTTATTACCTACTCTTATTGAAACTGTATGAAATTCCCATCAAATGCCTTAGTGTTTTTAAATAACAATATGTGTGTTTATCCTGTTATTACTCCTAGAAATTTGTAAAAAAAAAACAAAAACCCCTGTCCATATAAATCTGGTTCTTCATGGCCAAGATATGGCAATTTATTCATTTGTACAACAGTTGCAACTTAACGCTTCGTTCACATCTGTGTTGGTATTCCGGTCCGGGGGAGTCTGCATGAGGACCCCCCCTCCCCAAAAGGAATACCGAATGCAAGTGGTGTGCCAGTGAATGTACACGGTCTCTAAAGACTATAATGGGGCCCGTGTGCTTGCCGCGAGATCTCCGCAGGGATCATGTGGACAGGAAAGTAGTTCACAATCTACTTTCTTGTCTGCATGATTCGTGCGCGCGGCAAGCACGTGGACCTAATTATAGTCTATGGGGTCCGTGTGCTTTTACTGCACAGTGCTTGCAATTGCGTTTGGTATTCCATTCGGGGGATCCGCATGTGGACTTCCCTGGATAGAATATCAATGCAGATGTGAACAAGGGGTAAAGCTATGTTCTGCGGCGGCGTCTCCATTGTTTCTGCCAAAAAATATGCATGGAAGCCTTTTTTTTTCTCTCTCTCTCTCTCTCTCTCTCTCTCTCTCTCTCTCTCTCTCTCTCTCTGCCATTTTGTTTAATGGCAATTGTCATCGGGTCAGTCGGGCTCCGTGTGTTACTATTTTAACAGTCCATCTTTCCACTGTACGGGTCCATCGGCAATATTTCCTACTATCACCTATCACCTAGTTTGAGGTGGTAGGCTATCTTTCGTTAATAGATGTTGGTTATGCATGACTAGTTTGCGGATACTGCCGTTGATCACCATTTTGGTTGCAAAGATGACTTCATCAGAAAAAAATCCTATATTTGTGTTCTGTGTCTAAGTTTGCAAACGCTACTTTTCCATCTTCAGGCTCCCTTGGGGTTATCTTGTCCTGATAGTTTACTCCCTGGGGGAGAAATTTTATGCTTTTGACAACCTGCTTTGATGTTCCACAGCTCTATGTGTTCTCTGTAAGGGTCATGTTAGTTTGTGTTCTCTGACCAGATTATGCAAAGACTTTCATGTTTTTATGGCCACTTCTCCCATGTCAGACGTCGTACCTTTTATGTAGTTGTGTGTGTAATATAGATAGAATAGATTTATTTATTTATTTTTTTAATTTGGCCTCCAAACTCAAATATCCTTCAAAAAAAATAAATGACTTGAATGGTTCCAGATTGGGTAATAATGGGAAGATGTCATAGTTGAGAGAGAGTCATCCAGTTTATACTTTGTCTTGCTTATAGGAACACCTTTGCCACAGAGCAGTCATTTTACAGAAGCTTTTGGCTCTCAAAGCTGCTCAGTTGGGATTCTTTATAAAGAACGGTTATTTCAGCATTGCTGCAGATTGTATTTCAGATGACTGTTTAATTTGATTTGCTCATGTCCCAAAGGTGATGTTAGTGGGCATATCTCTGAGATACAGATACCAGATGTCATTTATCTTGTCCTAATATGAACCTTTTTCATGCTGTGTCTAATATATATAGTGTTGATATCTCAGTCAAAATGGATATTAGTCTACCCCTAACTTTAACAGTAAGCAAGAAAATGTGCTTATGTTGAATTTGGGCATTTTTAGACCCTTGAATGCACTAAAATTTTTTGCACAGAATTTTTAATTTTTTTAAATCATGTTCTACATTGTAGATTCCTATTGAAGACCTGAAAACGAATAATTAATAATAATTAAAAATAGCGCCAACATATGCAGCACTATACAAATTGTGCAAATTAAAGGATCACTAAACCAAGAATTCAAACAAAAAAAGAATAAATGATTCCTTATATTACAACACACATTATCTCCTGATTTTTCTTGCTCTTCTATCTTATCTTATGCTAGGTTCACACCTGCGTTCAGCTGTCCGTTCTGTGGTTTCCACAAACCGGGTCCGGCCGTGAGCGGAATCCACCACGGAAAAAAAGCTAGCGGAATACGTAGAACTCTATGGTGGGGGGTTTTTTGGAAGCTGATTTTGAGGCAGATTCAGCATCAAAATCCTCGCCAAAAAAACTTGTGTGCATTGACCCTAATGCTAGTCCATGTCAGCCAGGAAGTTTAGGAGGAGAGAGATGGGTTTAGGCTGCACAATGTTTGTCTATACATTGAGTATAGACCTTTTATTAGTAGGAATCCCCAAAGTAACTAACAGTATGAAATAGATATGAACAGTATTTTTTATCAAAATTTTTGCGCACAATTTTTTTTTTTTCTGATAATTTTCTACATTGTACTGTAGATTCCTTTTGAAGACATGCAAACTTAAGGTATACTTAAGAAATATAATAATAATAATAATAATAATTAATAATAATCATGCATTTTATTTATATAGTGCCAACCTATTCCACAGCACTTTACAAAATATAGAGTTCAAGTACAGACAGTACAGAAATAGTCACTTTACGCAATGGGATTGAAGGCCTTCTCACAAGAGCTTACATTCTGTGTTAAAGAGGGTGACACAAGAGGTAGCTTATTCAGTGGGCCAGACATTTTTATGACAGCTTGAACATAGGAGGGTTCGTTTTAGGGATTTTAACTACGGAAGGGTTTACATTAGAAATTGTGGTAGATCTGTCTGCTGTCTGAAAAGATGCAGTTTGCGATTAAAGTGGTAGAAATCGGGAGTTAATATGATTGTCCAGGGCTAGTATCAGCATTAACGGAGCGAGCAGTAGAATACACACAGTGACATCAGCTCGCTGTATAGCTCCACAGATAAAGTCTTCCAACATTGCCAACCTGAATGGCAAATATGCTTAGTTATGCTTTGATAATCCCCCTCTGCCTGTCACCTTCTCACAAAGGATATAGGAAAGAGTGCTGGAGTCCAGATATATTAGCCCCAGGTTTCTGACATATGTGTGGTCCAGGGCGGATCTGGAGTAGGCCTCAGCCCAGGTGTAGATCCTTGGCTCATTACTGGGTCAGAAAAAGGCTACAGCTCCTGCATTCTAGGGCAGTTCCATGAGGTGAAAGGAGGTGTTTGGTTCTGTCCTGTAACCCTGAGTCCAGTGAGACAATATTGTGCCTGTTTTGTTCATGTGGCTGGAAGTAAGCCACCCGTATAGTTAGGTTATCAGTTCTCTTTAGTTAGTTGCTCAGACAAGCAGGTTTTTTTTATTTTATTAGAGGTAAGTATGATGGGGTGGAGGGGGGAAATAGTAGTGACATTCTGTTTCCGGAAACCCAGGCTGAATTATGTATCTTAGAAAGTAGGCAGGGGAAGGGTGTTTAGTGTCCTTTTAAGTAGTCAACAAAGCATTAAGCAAATCAGAATAGGTATTATATTTTAGCCCTTTTTTTTTTTTTTTTTTTTTTTGCTTTGATGACAGCTTTGCACAATTTCAGCAGCTTTGTATTTCCTCAATCATGGGGTTGTCACCTGGAATGATTTTCAGTTAACAAGTATGTCTTATCAAGACTTTAAATTGTGAAACTTATTGCCACTCTGTGTTTGAGACTATCAATTGTGTTGCGCTGCGGTAACTAAGTAAAGAACAATAGTTCATCATTGCTTTACTTTATTTTGTTGCATTTTTTTTTTTTTTTTTTTTTTTTTTTTTTTTTTTTTTTGAGCCAAAGCCAAGAATGGCTACAAAAGGAATGGGGGATATATAGGAAGTTCTTACATGTTTCCCTTTTGCTTAATCCACTCCTGACTTTGGCTAAAAAAAAAACGCAATAAAATCTGCAACAAAAAAAGCTGCGTTTCTGCACTGTGGGGCTTTAGCGTGAAGGGGTTTTCCGGGCAAAAAAAATACATAAATTTAAAAAAAAAAAAAAAAAAAAAAAAAGTCTGTGCTAATAATGGGTTAATTATTGCACCCAAATACCTGGAATGTATGTGGGAGAAGTAGTGATGTTTCATTTCCAGAAACTGGGAAACCGATTGTCCCTGGATAATCAGAAAATGTCCCTAGTGATACGGGGAACTATATATTTTTGCTTAATTATGTCATTTAGAAAGTAGGCGGGGGGGAGGGTGTTTAGATTAGTGTAGGGATTTAATTTTATCTCGGAGAACCCCTTAAAGGTCAGTCAATCTGGAAAATTTCAAGAATGTTTGATATATACTATAGTGCCATAGTGAAAATGCTATAATGAAACTCTCCTGAGGCTTACCCATAAAATAAAGACCAAGCTGCAAGAATCCGTCCTTTTATGGTTGATTGCGGCAAACATGTTGATACTCCGAAAACAAAAGGAATGGATATTGTACTTTGGTGTGATAAGTCAAAATTTGAGTTTTTTTTTGTTTTTTTTTTGTTCGATTTGCCATATCATATGAGATGTTCAAAAGGCTTCTACATATGAAGTCCCTGCCATGAAATATGAAAAAGGTGTGATGGTGCTCTCTGGTGACACTGTTGGTGATTTATTCACAATTCAAGAAGGCACACTTGAGCAGTATAACTAAATCTGTTTGTGCTTAAAGGGATCATATAATTAATATAATTGTTTTTTGTTAATTCCATTTGCATTCTTTCAAAGTTTTCATGTCTTCAATATGAATATACAATGGAAATGGAATTAAACCTTGTGTATTGACGGGTACTGTTACATTTTGGTATTGGCTTACAATCTCTAAAATTCAGATACAGATAATAGACAGACGGCATAGGTATGATCTGCTTTCAGTTGTCATTTAGAGGAACCTCGTTCATACAGAGCATTATGCCTGGCAGATGGTGCAAAGAAAATGGATCATATGACATATTGATTAGCACACTTTTTCATATATCAGTTATCTATCCATAGGTAAGTGAATAGTATACACTATGCTTTCCATCTTACAGAGATCAGGAGGACTTAATTTATTAACTCTAATGGATGCCATCTGTAGTTCACAAGTATGCTGTAAAACGTGTATAGTACTTACTCATGACATCATACTATGAACCGCTATCCAGGGCATATTTCTATCCCTCTCTCCAGACACACTATGCCCCTCTGCAGGCTAGCAACCAATAATACAACTTATTGGCCTACCATATGACAAACTCCTAGCTGGCCTCATATTGAGCATTAACTGTGTGAGAAGGTGGAATCGCCCATCACAGCAGCCAACCAGGCTAACCAAACCTGTATTGTCTCAGAGAATATTGGTCAAATCTGGAGCAAACGTCAAAATTATAGAAACTAAAGAACAGACATGGCTCTTTTTGGCTCCAGTAATTTTAGAGTTGCAAACTTTTTTTTTTTCCTTTTAAATTTTCTTAAGATGTGCATGCTTGATTTTCAGAATGTATAGCACAGTACATTGGGATCCATTCATACACTTTGCAATATTAAATGCAACATCTTTGTCAAACATGACTAAAGAGCACAGGGTGCTAGACAGATATAATGAACATTGCATTTGTAACGGCATTCTGCAAACATAGTGTGAGAGAGTGAAGGGTGTGGTCTGGGAAGACTGGTACATTCCAGCCAGGCGCCTAAAGGGTGTATGGTAAAGATTCACACCAGGGAGGTCAGCTGACTAATCAGGCCTTAATAACAGTCTGATGCTAGGTTCACACCTGTGTTCAGGGTCTCCGTTCTGTGGTTTCCGTCTTCTGCATGCCAGAAGACGGAAACCAGAGACCGGGTCCGGCTGTGAGCGGCGGTGAGCGTTTAATGCTCTCCGCCGCGAAACCGTTTTTTTAATCTGGACACAGAGTACTGCATGTCCGACTCTGTGTCCGAATTATAAAACCCAGTTTCGCGGCGGAGAGCATAAAACACTCACCGCCGCTCACGGCTGGACAGCTTTCTCACCCATTCAAATGAATGGGTGAGAGAGACTCCTGCAGGTTTCAGTCTCCTGCTCTGTTGTATGCAGGAAACAGAAACCTGCAGTACGGAGAGGAGAACGCAGATGTGAACGAGCCCTGAAAGTGAAGACTAGCAGTGTGGCAACACACTGACAGAGCTGGTCTCTCCATACCAAAGCTACAGAGCGGGTACTGTGCCACCCGTTGTTGTTGTCAAGGTAAGAGACTGGTAGCCAGTCTCCTGTATAGTCAGGGAAAAGTGTTCCCATATTTATGTCCGTTCTGAGCCGAGAAGGTGTTTGCTTTTGCAAAGGCACAAATAACAAAAGCAGTGTATGCACTACAAGTGAATAAAGCCTGAATTTGTGGGCAACCCAGTGTCTGTGTCCCTGTTTCCTGCACTGCTACAAGCATCTACCTGAGCGAATCCCCACAATAGTATAGTATGCAGGAATATGTTCTGACCTGCATGGCATACAGTTGTTACATTGAAGCCATACATTAGGCTTTATAATTTAATTGTTCACTACAAACCTTATGTGAGTAGACGATTAGTCTTCTAAGACATTACAATACATATTTCTGAAAGCATTATGTACAAGATGAAACCAGATACGAAGATAAAAGTATATATCTTAGACTGCAGTGGTACAGATTTGTAATCTAGTTTTTGCTTTTTAAGAAAACATGAAATCCAGCTGAAAGGAATATCTGTTGCCTTTCTATAAGGGTTTTTTTTTATATCTTGGAGATCTCCATATGTGTTTAACAATAATAGCCTTCAGCCAGTGTAATCCGATTACAGTGACTGAAGTGAGGTTTTCTGACTACAGCTTTGATGAGAATGTAGTAGTGAAGCTTGGAGACTTGATAAGGGGACCATAGCAGTCCTGATTATTTGCCCAATCTAGTCATTAATAATACGATGAGTCATCTGTATAAAAACAAACAGTCAGAAGTATTAACATACTAGTCACATCAAGTTACCTGAGGACCACCTGGGCTGACTACAGGCCCATAAGTGCAGATCGACAATATAGGTAGACTTGTACTAGTTTAAAGGACTTTTAAATTTCCTTATATAAACTGTATAATAAATGAGTAAACGTTAATATGAACACTCTGTCCCTTATAGTTTGCATTTTGACGGCAGCACATGTCCTGTATAAAACGGGCTGCCCTGTTTACACTGCAATGGCTAGGAACAAGCATTCATTATTCCAGTCATTAGCCCATGTAAAAGGACCCTTAGTCTCTGGTCAGCTCAAGAAAGGTTTGCTTGTAGTTAATGCTCAATAACATTTGGAGAAAGGTCAACATGCTGAGTACATATATCTATATTATTCTTCAAAAGGGGTTGTTCATGGTTTGGTCATTTCCTTTGTAAAATATTAGGTACCTCTAAGTATAGAATGTACGTGGAAAAGAACATGCGTATTGTGTTTTTGGGTTTACGTGATGTCATAATTTGTCTTTTTATGGCTACAATTGAGTAAACATGAATTTTGTTATGGAAGTTTCCTTGAAAACTGTGAGAAAGCAGTGGAGCAAGCTAAATCTCACACAGTGCTTGAGAAGGAGTCTAAGGTTGCTTAAATGACTTGACCAGAGCAAGCCACAAGGTTGGTTGGTTTTTGCAGGATTTGAAGCACAAAATATCCCCTAGAAGCTTAGTGCAAGAAATAGATGCACTACAAAATTAAAATCAAACCAGAATACAACAACAACTCATAAGGCAGGTTAAACCAGGAGAGCAGAAACGTATTGAGGCCTAGGTCATCTGAGAGTTCACAAGCCAAGGTCAGTATAACTGCAAACAAACAGGTGTGAACAGAAGAGGAGTGCCTTTTAAACTAATAGCAGGCACCTGGGAAGTTCCACCCATGCTGCTGATTGGTACCACGTCATAGATTTCTGATTAGCTACAGAGTCAGAGAAGGCTTCATATATCTGCATCAAAGTCTTAAAGCAAAAGTAGCAAGCAGTACTGAGAATCCTAACGTTTTGTTTCCTTGGGTCTGTGAACAGGAGAGCCCTGTGCTCTTTGTTTTGTGGACCTGTTGGAAGGATAAAAGATTTTTAATAAAGATTCTCTTATCTTTTCAGTCATTTGATTAAAAAAAAACAACAACTTCTCAACTGACCACTTACCGAAAGCCTTAAAAAATTTTTTGGTCTCTTCATTTATTTATATTTTTGTCTTCTAGTATGGCCACAGTTGAGATGTAGAAGAATTTACTAGTCTTCCTGCACACTGGATAACACATTAATCCATTCATTTCAATGGATTCATGCACTCTATTGTGTTTTCCTCAGGTTTGTGTACAGGCCACTAGTCCATGCCACAAATCTCAGACCAAGTCCTTGAAGCTTATAACAGATGGTTGTTGTCTGTATGACGTCCATTTTTGAGGAACTATTGCCTTGAAGCAGTGGGTTTGCTGAAGACATTTTTTGCAGCACAGGGTCTCAATGGAGCACCCTGGACACAGCGTCATAAGCAGTATTTTGTCTCAGGGAGGCACACTGATGAGAAATGGGCTGCAAAACCTGAATGCTGAGTGCAATTTACAGTACCCAAAAAACTGCTTTTGTGTGCAGGAAGCTTTCCGGAGTTATATATTGATGACCTATCCTTTGGATAAATAATTCATATTTGATAGTGGGGGATCTGACACTCAGTAGCCCCACGAATCAACTACTAATAGCAGCAGGGGAAGCTTGGGTGAGTGCCACTTCAACTTCACAAGCCAGTTATGTCATGTTCATTCATCACAACCTGTTGTTGTGCATGGTACTGTGCTTGGTAGTCCGTAAAGAAGCTGCAGTCTCTTCAAACAGTTGAAAACAGGTGTAGGCCGATCCTGAGAAAATTTCATGAATATGTAATTTCCAGAAAAATCTTTAAGAAAATGTTTATGTGAATAATGATCATTTAACATCTGTCTGATATGTAGCTAGGTAAGCAAACAAAAAAAAAAAATGATAGTTTTTTTCCTTTTTTTTTTTTTTTTTTTTTTTTTTGTCCTTGTTCTGCGTTTCTAATCATGAACAGCTGGAGTTCCTTTGCCATGTAATATAATTTCAGCTTCTATTAATATCTCCTAGATGTACACAGATATTGCTTGTAATGTGATATGGTGAAGTCAGTGTCTCTCATGATATAACCGTTATGTAAGACAGCATGATGTGTAATCATAGTGAATTCTCTAGATCCAGAGTCAAACTGAGGTTTATGGGGCCCACCAGGTACTGGGGGCCCATTCTCTTCTACTGGCCCATTATTGTAGGAGATCCTGGGCCCACAGGGTACTGTGGTGGGCCAGTCTGACATTGTCTGTCTGTCTGTCTGTATGTATGAATGTAATGAATAAATAGTCTTTAACTTCTTGTGAGGTCATAATAGGACAACCAGTCAAAATTTCATCCTGTAACTGATTTAAATGGCTACTGACATTGCAGACATCTGCGGAGTACCTTCATAATATTTCAATAGTGATGTTAGAATCAAGGAGCCTGCTCTCTTGTTATTAATATTCAAGGTGGATATGTGTAATGCATTGTCATTCGATAGGTTTCTAGTCGGAACGCTTTCAACTAGCGGTTAGCCATCTGCCTTTTGTATTGCTAGAGCATAAACCATATAATTTGTCTAGTCTGGTGTGGTTCAGAAGCCAGACATGCAGATTGCTTGTGATTTTGTGCTGTAGTGTTTACGTCTTTTGGTTAATGAGGCTTATTGATTTACATTGTTTTGCTATATTTATTTATTTGCATGTACACAAAACAATATTTTTGTCATGGTATATTTTTTAGTCATTTATGTATTCTTTTTTTTCTTTTTTTAAATATTTAACTACACATTTTATAGTAGTAAATAATCGGAGACAATTTCACAAGTAAATAAAATCTATGGTTGTGTTGTCTCAGAAGATTCAAGACTTGCGTCCACTTGTGCACCTCCCTTTTTTTTTTCTTTTTAAAACCAATTGTTATTCTCTATAAAAAGCATAATAGCTTCAGTTTATATTGCACTGATATATTATTGCCCAGAGCTGTATTCATTATTCTGCTGGATGCTGTTTAGAAATATCTGATAACATAACAAACTTAACTGAGCTAAAATGCAAAAGAAAAGCATTTTTCCTATATCAGATTAATGTGCAGGGAATACTGATAGGGCTAGCTGCATTGTGAAAACCATTCTGCACATTATTGGAGGCTGTATGTAGCTTCTGCTTCTGCAGAAAACGTGCACCTCAGTATTGTATTATGTGATGTAGCTGTATTTACTGATATTATAAATACAATTTTAGATTTAAATTTTTTTATTTAATAAATTGCATGAGTTAAAGTCTAATCTTTAGGAAAGCAGAATATAGTCAAAAGACTCCTGAATGTAAAGAATTTCAGTAAAAGCAGTTCTTCATACAAGAACAGCTTCAGCGATAGAGCGTTAACAGTGTTGGGATCCCAGAGGTTGGTCATAACATTAAGTGTAATTATAGAGTAGTCATTATTGTGAATCAATATAGGAAAAAACTGGCAGTGAGGGTACCGGTAGGTCTTTTTGGAAAAATGCCATTGCAGTTTTTGATGCAGTTTTTTGAGTTCTTCCTTTGTATTTCCCATTCCCTTTCTTAATTAACTTTTGGCTTTGTCTCAAAGAAACTTGAAATGGAAACCTGCATAGTATTGAGAGATGAAGTGCAATTTTCCACTATACTTTCTGTATCTATTACTCACGGGTGTCTAGATATCTGCTTGCTGCCATTGATAAAATGTAATAAGTAATATGTCTCCCGAAATGTAACAGCACATGCATAATGTTTAGATTCTAGAAGGAATGGAGGGTTCAGAGTGTGGGTGGGAGCGCTGTCCTTCAGGGGTCCTACAGGATGGGTTACAGAGTAATTGAAGCATAATGGAAGCTGGGATGAGTGACATTCTGAGCCTCTCCCTGTGACAGTGTAGCTGGATTAACCTCTCACCAAGATAGTAGGTGGTGAGAGGGTACAGTGAGTCGTCTGGTGGAATGGAGTTTTGCGCTTGAGGACCACATGTCAGCCACCCAAGTGGATGCTGTTGACCGAGCTGCCTTTTTTAAAATATTAATTTCTTATTAAATAAAGCCTATATATCTCAATATTAACAAGAAATAAATAAATAAATGAATGAATGAATAAAGGCTGCATACTTTAAGGCTAAAGTCCCACGTAGCAAGCCACAGCTAAAAAGCGCTGCAGCAAAAACCGTCGTGGAAATGTATCACAGTTTTTCCCACGTTGCTTTTCACAGAAAATTTGACTTATCCTCTTCAGACTTTCTGCTTCCATTATACCTATAGGTTTCCAAAGGTATAATGGACATGCTGCGATTTGCAAAAACGCAATAATTTTTCAAACCACAGCATTTCCGGAATTATTTTCTGTAATGTGTGGACAGGATTAGCCAAAATCTCATCCACTTTGCATTTACGCTATGTGTGGTCCCAGCCTTAGGCTGAGGCCTCACGTTGCAGATACACATTTTTTATTTTTTTTTTGTAAATTTTGCCTAAGCCAAGAGTGACTACAAAGGGAATGGAAAATATATAGGAAGTACTTATACTTCTACCATCTGCTCAATTCACTCCTGGCTTTCTGCAACAACAAAAAAAACTTTACGCGCGATACCCATTGAAATCAATGAGATCTGTTTTGAAGCACCTCGCTCTGACACATGTATACGTGTCTAAATGAGCGGCGTGTTACTCCGTGGGAACGGAGCCTTAGGATGAAACCCCACGTTGCAAAAACACTGTGAATGCCATTCTGACTATTCCCATCCACACATTACAGAAAGAAATCCGCAGCGAACATTGCAGCATGTCAATTATACCCACAGAAACTCTGTCATTTTCCATATATGTGTAATAGCGGCAGAAAGTTGACAAAGGTAAACTGTGCAGAAAAATGCAATGAAAAACACTGCAGAAAAATACAACGTGCTGCATTTTGCTTTGTAGGGCCTTAGCCTTAGGGTGCATGCACACTACGTAACGCTGGGCGTGTATGAGAGCCGTACACGCCGGCGTTACAGCAGGGCTGCCGAACACTTGCCATTCACTTCAATGGGAGCGCTCGTAAACGCCGCTGTTACGAGCGCTCCCATTGAAGTGAATGGGAAGTGTTCGGCAGTCTGCTGTAATGCCGGCGTGTACGGCTCTCATACACGCCCGGCGTTACGTAGTGTGCATGCACCCTTAAAGAGATTTTCTAGCCTCGGTGGATTTTTGCTAGTACTAACCTATCTACAGGGTAGGGCATCTGTAATGGATCAGTAGGGTTCCAAAGGCTGTATAGAACAACCCATTGGTGCTGGGTCTGGGTGTTGGACCCCATTATTCTGAAACTTACGAAGTCCATAGAAGATTGGCCTGGTCTGGTATAAAAAAAAAAAAAAAAAAAGTATATATTTTACAATTCCTTTTAAGGTCTAAACCGAGACAGGAAAATGGGATATGTGTTTTAAGTAAAAGATAATGTGAGTGAGCGTTTTGTAATATTTAATCCCAAAGTAAGTAATTGAAGAATTTTTTTTTTTTTTTTTTTTTTTTTTTTTTTTATTCATTAATCATTTACTACCATGGGGTATAAACTGCTATGTCGGCTCTGTATAGTGTAAGATTAAATAGGCACACGCTCTGGTAGTAATGGGAATAATAACCAGTCGTCTAGTTTATACATTTTCAGAAAAAACAACAGCTGGAATGGAGAAAAGGCGCGACATAATAGTTATTTTACAGGGATTGTACTTAAGTGGATTCTACCATTAAAACCTTTTTTTGTGGATGAGACTTTAGAAAGGCTATTCGTCTCTTACCTTTAGATGGGGTCTCCGCTGCGCCATACCTTAGAAATACCGTTTTTTACCGGTATGCAAATGACTTCTGTCGCAGTGATGGGGGCGGGCCCCAGCGCTCAAACAGCGATGAGGGCATCCCCACCGCTGCCAGAGAATTGTGTCCAGCGACGCCTCCTTCTTCGTCCGCAGCGTCATCTTCAATGTCTTCTTCCGGCGTAGGCTTGTAACTTCTAGGCGTTGGGCCTTGAGCAGAGCAGACTGCACAGGCCACGGGAAAATGGCCGCTTGCACAGTATTGTTAGTGGCCATTTTCCCGTGGCCTGCGCAGTCTGCTCTGCTCAAGTCCCGTTGCCTAGAAGTTACAAGATTGCGCTGGAAGAAGACATTGAAGATGATACTGCGGACGAAGAAGGAGGCGGCGCTGGAGACAATTCTCTGGCAGCGGTGGGAACACCCTCATCGCTGTTTGAGCGCTGGGGCCCGCCCCCAACGCTGCGAGAGAACTCATTTGCATACCGGTAAAAACCAGTATTTCTAAGGAACGGCGCAGTGGAGACCCCGTCTAAAGGTAAGAGACGAATAGCTTTCTAAAGGCTATTCCGACGTTTTATCCACAAAAAAAAGGTTTTAATGGTAGAATCCCTTTAAGAAAACGGACAGGTCCACCTTAGGTAAAATCTAACTATTGTTATATTGTATGTAGAAGAGAAGAACAATCTCTAGTTCTACCTATTAGTCAGTAGGTCTCTTATTCAGCCTGCCATCTTTGTGGAAAACAGTATTTTTATTTTTTTTTAATTCTGTCTACAGAGAAATGAAAGATTTTCTGCCCAGATAAGTGGATGCATGCTGTCACAGAAGTGACTGATTCATGTGACAGTGCTCCTGTCAACATAAAACATACTATGTCACTGGATGTAACTATAGTCCGTCTAGGGAGCAATTGTTACAGGGATCTTTTGTTGGCTTGCAACTGGCACCAGCAGTCATTGATGCTGACGCATGGTAGGCGTCATAATTTATCTGAAGACTTCTGCGCGGTTTTATTTTTTTGTTTGCACTGTAGAAGTAAGGCCTGGTTCACATCTGCAAGCAGCACTTTTCTCTCTGCATGATTCGTGCGTAAAACACACGGATCCCATTATAGTCTATGGAGTCCGTGTCCTTTCTTTGCTAAACGCTTTTTGCCTTTCTGCCTTGATGCAGACTGAGTCTAAGCAAACCACTAGTATGGGTGGAGAGCCATTGTAAGGCGGGAGTCAGCATTCCCATATGTTACATTACTATCTATTCTACCAAATAATTAAATACCGCATGAATTAGAAAATTTTCACAAACATATTTGACATTGTGACGCAGGACTGATAAGTGTTAACAGTATTGCACACAATTTGGAGAAAATGATCACTCCGATTAAAAATCTATTTGGTCACTATTTGGGGTACATTCTGGGTTATGTGAAGTATCTCTCAGTATTAAATACTTTGGACATGGATAACTTTGTTCTTGACATTAATTTTTGTGTGTTTTATTAACGTGCGATTCCAGTAACAAATGTAGAACCTAATAAGCAAACTAATGACAAGTGCTTACAGTATCAAGTTGAGTGAAATATTCTGACACTAGTTTAATACAAAAGCATGTTAAAAAATGGACACAAATGAAACTGAACTTGAATATTTATTCATTGTGAGAAGGTGAAAGGCTGGATATATCAGCCCAGGTTTCTGACATATGTGTGGTCCAGGGCAGATCTGGAGTAGGCCTCAGCCTGTAGTTCATGGCAGTTCCATGAGGTGAAAGGAGATTTGTGGTTCTGTCCTGTAACCCTGGGTCGGGTGAGACAATATTGCACTTGTTTTGTTTGTGTGGTTAGAAGTAAGTCACACATATAGTTAGGAGGTTTTGATGAGGAGGTTATATTTTGTTTTTGCCTGAAGTTAAGGCTGTATTTTGTTTTGCTCATTTTGTGCCTGAAGTCAAGGTTTATTTCTTTTCCTGTTTTTATCCTTAACTAGAGGGAGGACCCGGCTTCGCACGGGTATATTACATTTTATGTTTGTGTACTGGCCCCATAAGAATTGTCCAATTTTGCACTGGTGTATTTTGTATGTTGTTTGTGTGTATGTCCATAAGCGTCATGTGATTATGTGTATCTCATTTTGGATGTCAGTGAAAAACCTGTGATCAGTTGTTATGGATACCTGGAGTAAAGCTGTATCTAATCCTTCCCCGTGTAGTACTGTGTTTAGATGCAAGTGTCTAATTCTTGTTGGTGTGGTACTTTGTGCAGATGCACATATCTAATCCTCACCATGTGATATTGTGTGAAGAGGCGCGTATCTAATCCTCCAGTAAGTGAAACTGTGTGCAGACGCGCGTATCTAATCCTCCCCCATGTGGAACTGTGTGCTGAGATGCGTATCTAATTCTCTGGCATGTGGTACTGTATGCAGAGGCCTGTATCTAATCCTCCAAAGTGTGGTACAGTGTGAAGAGTCGCGTATCTAATCCTACTGCATGTGGTACTGTGTGCAGACGCGTGTATCTAATTCTATGGCGTGTACAACTGTGTGCAGACGTGCGTATCTAATCCTCTGGAGTGTGGAACTGTGTGTAGACGTGTGTATCTAATCCTACGGCATGTGGTACTCTGTGCAGACGTGTGTATCTAATCCTATGGCGTGTACAACTGTGTGCAGACGCGCGTATCTAATCCTCCCCTGTGTGGTATTGTGTGAAGAGGCGCGTATCTAATCCTCCCCCGTGTGATACTGTGTGCTGAGACGCGTATCTAATTCTCTGGCTTGTGGTACTGTGTGCAGAGGCATGTATCTAATCCTCCCCCATGTGGTACTGTGTGTAGACGCGCGTATCTAATCCTACGGCATGTGGTACTGTGTGCAGACGCGTGTATCTAATCCTATGGCGTGTACAACTGTGTGAAGACACGTGTATCTAATCCTCCCCTGTGTGGTATTGTGTGAAGAGGTGCGTATCTAATCCTACAGTGTGTGGAACTGTGTGTAGAAGCATGTATCCAATCCCCCAGCATGTGGTACTGTGTGCAGACGTGCGTATATAATCCTATGGCATGTGGTACTGTGTGTAGACGCACGTATCTAATCCTCCCCCATGTGGTACTGTGTGCTGAGACGCGTATCTAATTCTCTGGCTTGTGGTACTGTGTGCAGAGGCATGTATCTAATCCTCCAAAGTGTGGTACTGTGTGCACACACACATATCTAATCCTCCCCTGTGTGGTATTGTGTGAAGAGGCGCGTATCTAATCCTTCAGCGTGTGGAACTGTGTGTAGACACGCGTATCTAATCCTACTGCATGTGGTACTGTGTGTAGACGCACGTATCTAAACCTACTGCATGTGGTACTGTGTGAAGACGCGTGTATCTAATCCTATGGCGTGTACAACTGTGTGAAGACACGTGTATCTAATCCTCCCCTGTGTGGTATTGTGTGAAGAGGTGCGTATCTAATCCTACAGTGTGTGGAACTGTGTGTAGAAGCATGTATCCAATCCCCCAGCATGTGGTACTGTGTGCAGAGGCATGTATCTAATCCTCCAAAGTGTGGTACTGTGTGCACACACACGTATCTAATCTTTCCCTGTGTGGTATTGTGTGAAGAGGCGCGTATCTAATCCTTCGGCGTGTGGAACTGTGTGTAGACGCACGTATCTAATCCTACTGCATGTGGTACTGTGTGAAGACGCGTGTATCTAATCCTATGGCGTGTACAACTGTGTGCAGACGCGCGTATCTAATCCTCTGGAGTGTGGAACTGTGTGTAGACGCGTGTATCTAATCCTAAGGCATGTGGTACTCTGTGCAGATGCGTGTATCTAATCCTATGGCGTGTACAAATGTGTGCAGACGCGCGTATCTAATCTTCTGGAGTGTGGAACTGTGTTTAGACGCCTGTATCTAATCCTTCGGTATGTGGAACCGTGTGCAGATGTACGTATCAAATCCATCAGTGTGTGGAATTGTGTGCAGAAGCGCGTATTTAATTCTCTGGTTTGTGGGACTCTGTGCAGACCCGTGTATCTAATCCTCTGGTGTGTGATACTGTGTGCTGATCTGTGTATCTAATCCTCTGATGCGTGTATCTCAGTTTGGATATCAGTGTTGTATTGTGCATGTGGAGTGACCGTGTGTATTGCAGTTGGAATATGAGTGAAAGTCTTGCAGGTTTGTATTGGCTAAGGGGGGGGGGGCATTGTGTTTGGAATGCTGTATCTCAGCAACGGTACGTCCAAGCGAGTTGGAGTCTCGTCTTAAACCTTCCCGGATATCTGAAGTATCTCTGTACCAAATTTGGTGACGATCGGTCCAGTCGTTTGGTTCGCATTAGAGCACAGACAGACAGACAGACAGACAGAAATTCATTTTTATAATATAGGGAGATATAGACTTATCCATAAGTGCTGTATTGTTCTCAGCATAATTGAGCATTATTATTTTAAAGCGAATCTGTAACCAGAACAATTTCTAATAAAAACAATAAGCCAGGTTTACGCGAATAAAAATTCTTTTTCTGCTTTCCAGTCTGTACCTCCATGCAAGAGATATCATTTTTTTCTCGATATCATAATGATTTATCATGCTGTTTGATAAGAGCAACAGGGACACCTTTGTTGCATCAAACCAAAGAGCTAAGGTTTACAGTTCCCAGTTTCTCCATCTCTTTCCTTTGACTGAAGTGACCTCGGTCATAGCAGGGAGGCAGCTCTTTGGTGTGATGCCCTGGTTGAACCATACTGCTCATTAGTATATCAGGAAACAAATTTAATATGTCCGCAACCGAGGCATCGATGGGGAAGCAGGAAAAAGTATTTCATTTACGCGAGCCCCGACTACCTGAGTCTGCTTATAGCTCAGTATGGATTGTTTCGGTGATAGACTGCTTTTTATAGGTGTTGAACTAATGTGAACAAGTTGTCTTGGTATCTTACAAATATGTCTTTCTCTTGTTTTGCAGGCAGCCACAAGATTGCACCTGGTCTAATGCGCCTCCTTGAAATTCCCTACAGCGCAACACTGCCAAAGCCGACTTTATTGCATGCCATTGTTGATTTTTGTGCAGGCGGCCATTGCACATCTCTAACTTCATCAAACCATTTATGCTCTTATTCTCAGCTACAGAAGAGTAGACTGGTGTGTTGAACTGAAGCAAAATAGCGGATATTCAGTTGGATTGTGATAAAGGAAACCATTCAGACAATTGAGTGAAAAACATCTAGTATTATGCCAGCTGAATGGACAAAGCAACAGTAAATAATACAATTCCCAAAAACATATAATTAAGAGAAAGGAAATGCTTCATGACCTCACGGGCCAGTAAAAAGCAACACCTAATGTGTATTGATGGTGTGGAAGAGAACACGTTAGAAATAAAGCAAGGCAAGTCCGGGCATTCCTCTGACAAATAGACTTCACTGTGCACTGTGTGAACTGGGTCGTGAAATTAATTTACTTTTTTCCCTTCATGTCTTTTACTCGCCTGTTCTCACTTCCTCAAATGACTTAAATACCATTTAAATCATAACTTGGTGGTTGACTGGTTCTTGAAAGGGGAGAGACATGCCTACTTTCTCCTGCTTCAACCTTAAGAATGACCAGAGACTTGCAGTAGCAATTCTGCCGTGCTAGTAACTATATAACAATTCCATGTAGAGGAAACCATTCTTTCTTGTGTCCACTCGGCTCAGATATTATTCTTGCACTGAGTTTTTTTTTTTCTAGTTACTCGGTGCACTTGAGTCTGGAACTAAAAAATTTCTACAGAAAATAGAAAGCAAATCAGACTGGACATTGGATAATGAATGCTTCGTCCGTGTATCAATGTTGTAGGAAGAACAGGGAAATTCTCAGCTAGCAGGAACATTGGCCGATTGAGAGAACATGGGAGAGTGTCTATTTCCTATACACAATTCTCTTCCTGGACCTAGTAAGCATCACTGTTTTTGGACTGTCAATATTTCTGATCACACAGCTTGAACATTCTTATGTGGTCAGTTGCAGAGCCAAAATGTGCTGTACTGTAGAGACATAGCAGTTTAACGTTTTACGTTTTCTTTCTTTTCACAACTGGATATTGTTTAAAACTCTTTAGAAAAGAAAAAAAAGTTGGCCTGGAAAATTTTTTGCACAGTTTGTGTGCCTTTTCCTTCTGCTTTTTATGCAAATATGTCTTGGCTGCAAGAACTTGCCAGAAAGTGAATTGCTGTTAGAAAATGATATGAGTTAAAGCAGTTTTGCTGCGCACCTAGAGAAATCTGGTGTCTGTACTTTAAGCCTTAAATACTTGAAACTTTTTCAATCCTCTAATTTATGGAATCATGTCTGTGATGTTATTGGACGGCTCTATTGCTATCCTGGAACTGGAATCTCAGGCTGCATAAAATTTTTTGCATAGTAATTTGCTGATGAGACACATTGTGGGATTAACTAAGAAGCAGGGCAAGGAACCATGATTGTCCAAAGGGAAATCAACCACACAACCTTCACGACAAGAATCCAGACTGCTGGTTAATTTTATAAGCCAAATTTCCATTGTTGTTTTGTACATGACTAACTGTTACTATGCATTAAGAGGATGTACATAGGCACTGACCACTTAACATACTCAAGGTCTGCTCTAACACTTTGAGAACTTTGGTCTATATTAAATGCACCTGACTTTTGGAACTTGGTTAATTTACTTAATTTATTTTTAAACACATTTCGTGAGGAGGACTTGAAACCAAACTTTGTAAAAGCATGTATGCATCGGTGGAGCATGGGCCTGTTCTCTGCAGTGATTCCAACATTTTATGCCTTTCTTGGAAAGGAAGAGTGCCAAAAAGTGAAAAAGAAAAACCGGTGTGTCGAAGGCGCTACTATGAAGAAGGCTGGCTAGCGACAGGCAATGGAAGAGGAGTTGTAGGTGTTACATTCACACTGAGCCATTGTAGAAGAGACCGAAACACACCTCAGAGAACCAACTTCAATCTTCGAGGTCACAACAGTGAGGTAGGCGGTTTGTTTTCTTTTCTGAAAGTAGTTCTGTTCAACTAGTTACATAATCCTTCTAAGAAAACTAGAAGTGAAGTACTTTTTAGAAAATAAAATATATGTTGACCTTCAAATTGGTAAAATTTAAGTAGGCGCTGGTGTTTCAACAGTACAGGTGATTATAAGAAATGTTTCATTATATCTGATTAGAGAAATGCCTTTTTCCGCTCTTATAAGGCCATTTTCTTCCTTCTCCTCCTTGTGTTAAAATTATTTCTCTATGAAAATTACTGCTCTATCCATCTTGAGACAGACTGCCGGTCACATGACTTATCTCTATCGAAGGCTGTTGAGGGAGGAAGATTGAAGAGAAAGTGTAGAAGATGGTGAGAAGGTATACTGGTTTAGGTTGATTTCAGACCTACTGGACTTTAGTCATAACCAGGCTTATGTTGAAATTAGAGATGAATAGAAATGTTCTCACAACAATTACAATTAGAGATGAGCAAACTGGCTCATAACTAACCAAGTTCATGAAGTCTTTTCCCAAAAATTTTGGGCTAGAGCCAAACCCACCCAGGAATCATTGTTATACTATGGGGTCTATAGACCATAGAATATAATAATCTGAAGCCCAGGAGAGGTCTGGAAAATGATAAACTTCTACTTTGCTTTCCTCATCTCTCCAGGGCTCCACTTCGGCATCTGGTCTCTCATTGAAATACTGTACTATTTTCTCCCTATGTTTTGACCCTCATTGGACCTGGCATGTAAATACAAGATGTGACCTGTAAACAAGGGGTACATTCCATGCTACATGCTATTAATAAGTAGCAATAATTGGCACCTTTGCACTGTACCCTATGTGATCCTAATATGTCCTTTGGTACAATTACACACAAAATCATAGCTTCTGTACTAGCCTTCCTTCCACCCTCACTGGTGCAATATGGAATTCATGTTCCATGTGTAACAAAGTAAATTGTATGGACAATGATTTAATTTCTCACAAATGTTCTTTTCTTCGTATCAATGAACCATGGTTTACACACTCACCCTACCTTCCCAGTCTTCACACACTTCTCTCCCCAACAACAAACCTGGTAGAGATGTTGGCCTTCTCCTGTCTGATAACTTCTCCTTCACTCCAACCCAACAATTACCTTCTCAAACCCTCCCCTCGTTCAAAATGCACTCAGTTATATACCGACCACTTCACCAACTGGTTGACACAATTCCTCTCAAATATCCCCAATATTATCATGGTGATTCTAACACAGACTCAAACTACCCTTCTGCTTCCTGACTATCTCTCACCACTTCCTTTCTTATAGTGTTCCTCCTCCACTAGCATAGGGCGATAGACACTTGATATGACTTTCACCTGCCTCAGTTCCCTAGCCAACCTCTCCCACCACTCTTTCTGATCATGACATGCTAACATTCTCATCCTTTTTCTCTTAGACTCAACCCCCCTGCTCTAATACAGGCACTAAGGCAGAACTAACTGTGGGGGGTGTTAGTGCCTGTTTTTAGGGGGGACTGTGAAGTTTATAATCATGTAATGTATGAAAAACATTGTTATTCTTAAAAGCTGAATGCTAGATATAGTTGCTTATGCTTGAAACTGGTATAATGTTATATGATAAGATGGTGCCGGTGTTTTGGATAACACCAGTATCTAAGATGGGTACAAGAAAAACAAATGCTTGGCTTGCTGCCAGAAGACAGCTCCCCAAGGTTACCTCACAGGACCGGGAGTAGCTGGCTATATGGCACTGCTTAAACTTTTTCTGTTTGATTGATTGAGATGTATCATACCAATCAGGAATGAATATGAAAACTTACATTGTTGTGTTATCACTTCCTTTCTCTGCTACTATTTAACCCCTGTGGTCTTGAATAAAGGTGCGTCAGCACACATTCTTGAGCCAAGAGAAGAATTACACAGAGTGGTGTAATTTCTTTACCGCCTGGCACTCAGCCTAATTAATTAGGACAATAACAGTTTCCCGAAATTATTGGTCAATTTGTCATAAACGCGACTCTGACCTTATAGTCTTGCAGTCATAGCCTACTTCCTCTCCTCCTATTTTCTCAAACTTAACTTTGATCAAATTGAGTTCCTCATCTCCTCCCACCAGTGGTTCTTAACCAGGGTTCGATCGAACCCTAGGCCATATGCACGGTTTATTTTGTGTACCAGTTAAAAAACATATACCTAGGGGGCCAAACGGTGGCTCAGTGGATAGCACTGCAGCCTTGCAGCGCTGGATTCCTGGTGTTCAAATCCCGCAAAGGGCAAAAAAAAAAAAAAAAACATCTGCAAGGAGTTTGTATGTTCTCCCCGTGTTTGCATGGATTTCCATCCCATATTCCAAAGGCATACTGATAGAGAAAAATGTACATTGTGATCTCTATGTGGGGCTCACAATCCACATATTAAAAAACCAAAAAAAAAACCATATACCTATGTCTTTAATTTGGAAAAGAAAATCATATTTGATAAAAAGGGTTCGGTGAATGTGCATATGAAACTGGTGGGTACGGTACCTCAAACAAGGTTAAGAACCACTGGTCTAGCAATTCTAAAACTTTAGCATTTAATAAATATGCTTCTAAAACTTGTTTTGACAGAGTCCAAAAAAGTAGCAAAATTACCAAAAGCTTAAAATACCCCAAAAAACAACATTTAAGAGATAACAGATAAGGGTGAAGCGTCTAGTGGTTCAGGGGGTCCACAGCCAGGTGGGAGTCGGGTTAATAGGGAAAGACAACTGACGATCCTGTTAATGCTCTATAACCATTTAAAAAGAAAAACAAAGTGACTCCTGCCCAGTTAAAGGTTCTCGTAATAGTGCTAAGGGGCAACTGTGTGTTTTTTTTGTTTTTGTTTTTTTTTTATAGGGCATTAACAGGGTTATCAGTTTTCTGATCCTACTAACCTGACTCCCACCTGGCTGTGAACCACCTGAGCCCCTGGATGTTTAACCCATGGTGAAATTGTTCCACTTTTTTTTTTTTTTTTCTAATTTGATGATTTTTGGTATTTTTCTTCCTTTTTTTGGTCTCTGTTGGAGCATGTTTTAGAAGCATATGTATTAGATGTTAAGTTTTAGAATTGTTAGACCCTTGCTGATTGACACTTCCCTCCGTCCCACAAGTCCATTTCTTGGGGGGTAGCCCTCAGTTCTTCACTATCCTTCAAGCTTCATGTCTAAGCCCTCAAGAACTCCTACCTACTCCAACTCAAAAACTTTCATCAAATCCACCCCTGAAGCTACAAAAATATTAGTCCATACCCTCATAATCTCCCACTTAGACTACTGTAACACACTTCTCTACAGTCTCCCAGCAAATTCTTTTGCTCCCATCCTAAGGTCTGCAAATCGCTTTATCTACCTCTCTCCATCAGCATCTACTCTCTGCCAATCTCTTCACTGGCTACCAATTTCCCAGTGAACAGAGGTGTAAAATTTTAATACTGACAAACAAAGCCATCCACAACCTGTGCCCTCCATACATATCTGACCTTCTCTCCTACTACTCATGCACACAAAACCTCCAATCCTCTCAAGACCTCCTACTCTGCTCTACCCTCATTTGCTCTTTGTACAACCGCTTCCAAGACTTCTCCCGTGCATCCTCTGTGTTTCTTTACGTTTCATTGGCAACTCAGTACAACTCACCAGGGTAGACAAAGACGGGCAGAGAAGAAATTTTACTTTGTCCAATCGGTCATTGGCATTCTAACCAGCCACTTAGACAGATGTATTTTTGGCTGTAAGATATATTTTTATGGTCACAAATTATGTGATATGATCCTGGCTCCCATATGAAGCAATTTTTTTTTTGTTTGTTTGTTTAGTAATACGGCAAATCCCTTGGTATCCCTTTGCTTGATTTCCATTGTAAAACAAATACAAGATCTGGAGTTGGGTTTCTCTCGTGCTTCTGAGAATACTATATGTAAGAACTAGCATCTGCCCGCGACTTTGTCCGCGTGTTGTTGTTGGTGACGACCTGCGTATATGTATGCAATTGCAGTTGGTGATGATCTGCCTGTGCCTGCGTCTCTGCTCTGCTACATCTCTGGATATGAGCAGTATACCCAGGTCTGCCCTGGTCTCCCAAACCGCCCCCCCCCCCCCCCCCCGGTGGCAAAGGTTGAAAAGCGGATTTTCCCCCACCGTACTCCCAGAATTTGTACACCCGATACCCTTTGCGACTCCATAAACAGGCTGCTTGTTTGCTACTGTACCGACTTTCGATTACACTCCATCTACCGCAGCTACCAGGTGTGGTAGAGAAGGTTGAAAGTATGTTGCCGACATGTTGCCCCCTGTCGTACTCCCAGACCCGGCACACCCGATAGACTCCTCGTGCCCCCACACCAAGGCTGCATGTTCACTAGTCTCCTGACCGTCCATTAGACGCCATGTTCTGCAGCTTGCACACTGTCCGTTCTCATCCTATATGGCTCCACCCACACAATAGCGTGATCCTATCGGAGAACAGCTCAAGGACCTGTGATGATATCATCTCGGGTCCTTTAGCCTAGCGTGAACATAAATTCGGTGTTAGCGGTTGTGAAGTCCGGGCATTTACCTGCATAATAAGTAGCCTATCATTCATTCCAGGTTACAATCTATGCATGTGCCAAATCCATTCAGCTGTTTTTGCGTGATTGAGGACCAAACATCCAAACGCACAAACTTTCACATCTATAATAGTAGGATTTGCTTAATTTTCTGTGTTAGGTCAGTGCTGTGTACTAGCCTATGAAGCTCCTACAGAGACTCCAGTGCAGATGTGAACCTAGCCTGAAATTTACCGTATATACTCGAGTATAAGTCGACCTGAATATAAGCTGACCCCCCTAATTTTACCACAAAAAACAGGGAAAACTTATTGACTCGAGTATAAGCCGAGGGGGGAAAATGCATGACATTCTGTATTGTGCTCATGTTAATCCTAGCCAGCTTCAGGCCTATATGGTAATATCCCAGATGTCACGTGGTCTGGGATATTACCATATAGGCCCAAAGCCTGTGGTAGCATTAATAGCCTGTTACTGCTAGCACAGGCTTTGGGCCTGTATGGCAAAAGGCTGCTACTGTAATGCTTTGGGCCTGTATGATAATGCCCCAGATGGTAGTTATTGATGACCCATCAGGAACCACTGCCCTGGAACGAGCCAGAAACACACAGCTCCGTACACTGTGTAGATAATGCAATTCAGCTCTTATGCAAGTGATACAGAACTGAGATGCGGTAACCAATAACTCCCGATATCTATTTATTGGTAGGGTTACTGCATATTGGACCCCTACCAGTGACTCTGGACCCCCTATATCTATGCTCTTGCCCACTGATATGATATTGATGGCTTCTCCTAATGATAGGTCCTCAAGAGCTAAATCTTAGAACCCTCCTTCAACATACCCTTCTTTTTTTTCCCTTCATTTTAACCTCATATATGTGTGTATAAAAATTTTATATATATAATTTATTTTGTAAACCCATGTTGCTTCCTGCAGTACTGTGGGTTTTGATTTTGAACAGGACCGTTGAGCTGATGCTTTTACATTTTTAGAATTGTGTCGGTATATTTTATATCTGTGTTGATCTGGGATATGGTGCACACTGCACTGAATCAGAAGTATCATTCTTGTCAGGAGAATTTGCTGAGCCGTGCTTTTTATGTTTTTCCATGCCTTTGATCAAGACTCCACTTGTTTTGTTGTGGAATGAATGAATATGTGCTGCACCTTGGTGCTTGCAGTGAATTCTTGCATACATATCCTAAGTGGGAGGGGGAAGGAAGGTTTGCAGGAAAAAACAAAATCCAAAGCTATTTATGGCTTCTACTCCTGAGGGCATTGAATGACTGTGAAGAGGGATGCCTGAGGTTTGAAACCTGCTTGATTTTGAAGGATGAAGCATGTAATATGTGGAAAAGCAGCGCAGTTATTCATTCTGGTTCTAGCAAATAAGCATTTCATGCAGAACTGATAAACATACATATTCATTTTATTTCTTAAGGAAAGACAATGCTTTCAGTATAATGTCTTGAAATAAATACTGTTTAGGTAGCACATACAGTTCCTGCACTTGAAATGGGTAACACATGGAGTTCTACAGTGCAGCAATTGGAGCGGGATTTGGGATTTATGTCTTATTTACTACATATCCTGCGCCAAAGGACCCGAAACCAGACAGCAGTATTAGAAATGTTTGTGGTAATGATATCATATCATTAGAACTCTACTGTTGCTGGGGTGTTATGGTGGCTTTTGGAACACAGTAAAAGGGAAAAAAAAAAGAATAATTTTGGGGTGGATTAATGCAATTAAGACCCTTTATTTGTAGTCATTTAATCTCAATGCATTGTATTGCCTATTCTAGCTGCTGCTGCCATGTAACTGGTCTCTCAAACATTACACTCTCTGGCAGCATTTGTGTCACTAATATATTTATTCATTATTATGTTTTTTTTTCCCGCTGTGTTTTCTCTTCAGTGAAGAACGCTGTCAATGCGACGCCTTAGCCTTGTGGGTTTTCCATAACCAATGGCACTCTGCTGTTCCAGTTCTCTTTGTATAGGTGTATGCTGACAGCTTGAATGAGTCATAGAAATTTCTTTTTACCAAGGAATGTGAAGGATCTAAAACTTTGCGTTCAGAGACCCAACTTTTTTGTTTAGGGGAAAAGCCCTTTAGGCTGAATATACACATTTAAGAAATACATTGTGTTTGTTTATTTTTCATGGATGATTTGCTCATCCTTTTTTTATGCATTTTATTTTCTATTCCCTAAAATGTAGTAATTGGAATCCATTGGCATAGCAAACTTGTACATTGACGGCCTGTTCTTTACCTTCATTGTTAAAAGAGCATTGTAAAAATTGGGGAACTTGTTATGGGTAAATCTATTGCTGTAAGAAATTACCTATGTGATCTTTCAGTAGTCCCTTTCAATTATAAAACTTATTTTCTAGAGTGCTCAGGTCATGGCAGAACCTCCAATTTCTTTTCCCTTGCTTATTTAGGAAGCTTTTTGCATCACTGCTTGATAATAAAGGTCCACGTTCTACAAAGTGTCTAGCCAAAGGATCTGATTTTTATGTTTTATTACATTAGGTTGTCACACAGTTGCTCTGTTTGTTGATTTTGTGGCAAAGATTTCCATTCGGTTTAGGATATACAATAATGACAATAATACATTTTATTTATATAGTGCAAACATATTCCGCAGCACTGTACGATTTGTAGGGTTCAAGTACAGACAAAAAGATACATTATAAAGAAATAGCCACTTCACACAATGGGACTGAGGGCCCTGCTCACAATCTATGAGGTAGAGGGGGTGACTTAAGAGGAGGTGGCAGGGGTGACAATGGAGGTAACATTGCTTATACAGTAGTCAGAAAATTTTGTAACAGAGGTTACTGTCATTACACAAACATAAAACTGTATGAGCCGTCACCAGTTGTGTCCTTTAACGTGCAGATGGTGCCTGGATATATAAAGTTAGCCTGAAATGGCATCATATCATGTGGGGTAATGCGGGAGCGTGATCAGAGGGGGGTTTCTTTTAGAGATTCCAACTATGGAAGGTTTTATGTTTAAAGGATTGTGATAGGCCTGTCTGAAAAGATGTGTCTTTAGTTTGCGTGTGAAGCTACAGAAATTGGGAGTTAATCTGATTGTCCAGGATAGAGTATTCCAGAGAAGTGGTGCAGCTCGGGAGAAGTCTTGTATACGAGCGTGAGAGGTTCTGACAATGTAACTAGCTGGTTTTAATAAAAACGTAGCACAACATTTCTTTGAAGAAGTGTCTTTATTATTAAGAACAAAAAGAAATCTTGGAAGTGATTTATATGGAGTCTGTCAGTCTGGGATTACATGAAAAGACGAAAGGATTTAGTAAGTTTTACATCCACAGAATATATGTGGTTAGTTAGGGGCCACACGGTGGCTCAGTGGTTAGCACTGCAGCCTTGCAGCGCTGGAGTCCTGGTGTTCAAATCCCGCCATGGGCAAAAAACCATCTGCAAGGAGTTTGTATGTTCTCCCCGTGTTTGCATGGATTTCCATCCCATATTCCAAAAAAAGACATACTGATAGGGAAAAATGTACATTGTGAGCTCTATGTGGGGCTCACAATCTACAAAAAAAAAAAAAGAAAAAGAATATATGTGGTTACTTCTCAAAGTTGTTTAGAACAACTTCCATGCTGAGTTTCTTCAATATTGTGTCCAAGTGTACCTAGAAGAACTTGGGCTCGGTTCACATCTGCGCCTGACTCTGTTGGGGACTCCGCCATAGATAATATCAGTCCCGCATGAAGGTCTTTTGTCTCCACCGGTTTCAGTATAAAAACAGCAGAAACCCAACTGTGGTCTGTGGGTAACCACTGTTTTAGCAGATGGGCTCTTTATTGTTTGGGTCCGCCGACGCACCTGAACAACTGAAAACCTGATGCAAGTGTGAACTTGGCCTGAAGGAAAAGGGTAGTCACAGTAAATATTGATTTAATTTAATGTCTCTTTTGTTCATCTATTTCATTTTAATTCAGAGAAATAATGTCGTAACTCTCCATTTTATTTTATTTTTGAAAGTATATTTTTAACTTTTTAATTTTTTTTTTTCTTGCGTTCTGCTAATAAACATGCTCAGATGAACAAAAATATGCTAACGTGTCCCTATTATAAGGTCCTAATGATGGTACAAAATAGAAAATACTATATGGCATTGTCTAAAAGTAATTTTCCATAATATCACGCATGCCTATGTCCACCTAAGGTCCACTTTCGGTCCATTCATCCTAGATCTAATTCATACAGCTATCAAAGTGCCGCTTTCTTTGGTATCTACTGAGGATACACAGCCAGGAGTGGGTTTAGTGGATGGGAGACTTAGAAGTACATTCTTTATATTTCTGAGCTCAAACTGGCATGTCACAATACAGTACAATAATTGTAATTCATAGAGCTGCTCATATGCATGTCAACCAGGCTGTGCATTATATGCTGTAACTACCTGGTTTATTTTTACAGGCTGTAGACAGACTGGGTGGCTGAGATGATGTCTAGGTTGAATATCAGGCCAAGCCGTATCCTTCTTCTGTTGCCCCTTTGTTCCCATTTACAAATCATCTTGCATTGTCTTGCTGCTCCCTGAGCTCTACTGATGCATAGACACATAGTACCCTCCTTCTTGAACTAGGACCGTCTTAGCTCTGTGAGCTGGGGGTGACAGGACCCTAAGATAGAAACAATCACAGGCAAGGGCTAGCCTGCAATCTACAAGTGGAGAAAAATCATTATGTTGGCTACATTTTAGGAATTTGCTAATGGGTGTCAGGTAACCTTTGCATGTAGCTGTACATGTAGCCAGCTGACATATTTGGAGTGGGGAAGGAATTTTCTCCTCTGGACTTGATCAACTTGTGTCTTTATCCAACCTTATCTACTATGTAGCTTTATAACTAGAGAAATTCAGCTGTTATGGATATTAGATGAAGATGCTTATTTAGCATAAATCATAAGGTTCATGATCTATTTATAGAGGTCTACAACAGTATAATTTGTTCTTTGAGTAGATGTAACTGTAGAAGCTTTCTTCAGATTACAAAGGGTAGTAGATATATGAACGCCAATTATTGTGTGGGTGTAAAGTGCACATCTCTGCCTAGCCATAGATACCACTATTCTGAATAGACAAATAGAATTTAAGCCTTTTCATTTCCTCTAAGAATTCTATTACTTTTTGTGAACTAATGCAAACCATCCTAAGAGTGTAGACTTATTTAAATGGGTATTCCCATCTGTAAGATTCTATCTCTATTGCTGGTTTATGTAAATTTTAAGAGTTTACCGAAATACATTGCTTTAGCAGTGTAATATAGTACATAAATTCATAACAGTCGTGAAGCCATGTCATTTATTGGGATAAAAAGTAACCTATGTGTTAAATCAGGTTACAATTTATCTATATTCATCCAAATCTGTTCAGCTGTTTTTGCGTGATCGAGTAACAAACACACAAACATCCAAACATACAAGTATACAACTTTCACTTTTATAATATTAGTAGAATTATTTCCTTTTCTTTGTGAGATGCTCCTATATTTGTCATTTGTCTCCACAAAATAGACACCTCCTCTTTCTACCTGGTCATTTTATAATGTCTATGAGTCTTTGGAGACCTCTGGTCTACAGTTTATCATTGTTTGTCTCCTGTCATGAGGGCTGCTTACAAAGCATTATGGGAAAGCCTGTGGGAAGAATATGCAAATCTGTTTTCCATGATGTAATTAGGAAGACAGTGCCTCAGTCATGCAGCCCAATAGAGGGCGCTTCCTTTAACATTTATGCCCGACCTTCACAGAGGCCTTTGTTGCAATGATGTGGGATTTTACCAAGTACAGTCTGTCAGCCGAGGATAGCTGTTTCGATGTGATTGGATCTCTTCAGCCTGGTGCAGAGAAGACTGACTTGGCAGAGGTGAGAGGTTTCTAGATAGGGTTAAGGGGATATCATCACTCCTTAGGGAGAGACCACCATGTAAGTGTGTGGAGTCTTATTAAGCCATAGACACTCCACTGTGAGGGATCATGGGAAGAATATGCAAATCTGCAGCCCAATAGAAGGCTCTCTCATTAACATCATGCCCGACCTTCCCAGAGGTCTTTGTTGCAATGATGTGGGATTTTACCAAGTACAGTCTCTCAGCCGAGGACAGCTGTTTCAATTTGATTGGATCTCTTCAGCCCTGCGCAGAGAAGACTGTCTTGGCAGAGGTGAGAGGCTTAAAATGTTAAAGGGAGTGCCCACTAATGGGCTGCATGACTGAGGCACTGTCTTCCTAATTACATCGTGGAAGACAGATTTGCATATTCTTCCCATGATCCCTCACAGTGTAGCATCTATGGCTTAATAAGACTCCACACACCTACATGGTGGTCTCTCCCTAAGGAGTGATGATATCCCCTTAACCCGGGAAAGCCCATGTGATTCTTTTTCTTTGAAACTTACATGCTTCCTTCTGGTGGCTGCCATTTAAACTGGTTTGCGTGAATGAAACTGCAAAAAGATTGGCTTCTTTCATGCTCAAAGTTTTTGAAACCGTTTACTGAATCAACTCTAGTTGCTATTAAAAATCATACTCACCTGTCCCGGTTCTCTGGTGCCCTCGCAGCACTGTCCAGTCCTGCTGCTCTGGGGTCTTCTTGAAGTGAAAC
This sequence comes from Leptodactylus fuscus, assembly GCF_031893055.1. Lineage (NCBI taxonomy): Eukaryota > Metazoa > Chordata > Amphibia > Anura > Leptodactylidae > Leptodactylus > Leptodactylus fuscus. Next base: position 67,566,144 of record NC_134267.1, on the reverse strand, counting down.
TCCTCGCCAACGGTGACCAGATCACTTCCTCTGAAGTAACTGATTGGCCTCAGAGGACATGGTCATGTGCGGTGGGGACATACAAGGAATCAGCAGGACCATACTTCACTGGGAGGCACCAGAGCATCCAGGAAAGAAGAATATGATTTTTATTTTATTTTTTCACCTCCCCTGACAAATTAAAAAAATGTTTTTGTTTTTGTTTTTTTCTGCCTATACAACCACTTTATGAGTTTTTGGTCCAGGAGCTTGGAATTGGACACACCCAGCTCTCTTAGCTGACTCCATAGATGTGACATCAGTTGTGAGGTATCATGGTCTCTTAAGGCACATCTCCCTGCTGTGTACCCCCTTCCTCTTACTCAGGACTTATATTTATCTGGAAAAAAGGGATTGCTTTATTTGCCTTAGATAGCTGTGTGTCTCTATTGGAATCTGGAGATAAGCCCAGGGTCATGGCACCCCTCCCTTTCTTCTGTAGCTGCTTGACCATGACGTCATAAAACAATAAACCAGACATCTGGTTGTGCAGCCAGGAAGAACAATTTCCTCTCTGACCCCCTCCCCTGTGTATACACACAAACCACTGACTTGGATTGATAACAACATAAACAAAACATTCTAAAGATATATATGACTGATATGACTAGGTAATAATGCATACACAAATGGGCTTCTTTCATCACAACCATAATATAATATTATGTTGTGACTTAGAAATTATGTATTTTCTCTTGATATTTTTAAATAAATGAATTTAAAGAATAAAAGTAAACAATTCCAATTTTGCACTCGTCTATGCCTGTAGAGTCCACTAATCTACCTGACAGGATGAATACTGTAACCCTTGTAGTCCTGTGTAATATAATATACATTTACTGTGCTTATTTCATCTGCATTTACATTAGATTACTAGTGATCATAATAATTTCTCATAGTAAATACAACATCTATATTTAATGAGATACTTCTTAATGCCCTGTTTATGAAACAATTAAAGCCCTCCTCCCAGCTTGTTGAAGACTAAAAGTAGTGAGAAGAAGAGACAGCAGGCAAAGTGCTGAGATAGAGCTGGGAAAACACCTTGAGGCTGAGGCCCCATGTTGCAGAAACACAGCTTCTTTTGTTGTATATTTTGCTGCGTCTTTTTTGGACCAAATCTAGGAGTGGCTACAAATGGAATGGGAAATATATTAAAAGTTCTTATACTTCTACCTTCTGCTCAATACACTACTGACTTTGGCTCAAAAACCCCCCAGCAAAATCTGCAGCAAAAAAAGCTGCATATCCGCAGTGTGGGACCTCAGCCTTAAAGGGGCTTTATCATTGGGAAAAGTCATTTTTAGTATAAGCACATACTTGCATATCCTTTAGAAAGGCTATTCCACATATACCTTTTGTATGTAAATTGCCTCAGTAGTTTTTGATTGAGCCCTTTTTATGCGTATGTTAATTAACCTTCTCCGTGCACGCAAGTGTCTGTGTGCACCCTCTGCTATTCTCTCTGTGTATGAGAGCGGAGAGATGAGTCAGCAGCCTCTCTGCTTTCATACACATAGAGAATAGCAGAGAGGGTGCACAGGGACACTTCCGGAGTGCATGGAGAAGGCTAATTAGCATATGGATAAAAATGGACTTATTCAAAAACTACTGAGGCAATTTACTGTACATACAAAAGGTACGTGTGAAATCGCCTTTCTAAAGGTTATGCAAGTATGTGCTTAGCTAAAAATGACTTTTCCCAATGATAGAGCCCCTTTAATCATTAATAGGTCTCTTTTACAATCTCTTGGTAGAGTAGGGTGCATACCATGTAGCCTGTGTCATAGATCTTAGTAAATTCAGTAAATACAACTGCTAGACATTAAATACATGAAAGTGTTGTGAGGAGGGCATGCAGGCCCTGTCCCTTAACAGAACCCATAGCAATTACCCACCCACCCTCCATGGTAGCTACTCCAATGCATATGATTGTTTTTCTTTAATGAAATAATCTATTTATTTAACAAAAGCGCATCTAAGGGATTAAGTTGGTGTTGTATCCAAGTCTCAGCTGTAAATTACGTTACTGACGCTCGTTCTACTCTGTATATGTGTATTGCGCAGATCATTAAGGGGTTTGGAAAAGGGCCATTGAACTTTGTTCCCCTCCACACATATCTCAGAGACCCATATTTCCCCAAATAACAATTAATGGAGAACTATTGAAGATTTCCATGTTAGCAGTTCCAAATGTAATGTTATTCATATTCAATGCTTTTTTTTTTTTTTCTTCTAAAGCTGGCCCCCTTGGTTCTCCCTGGGTAAGGTTTTAGGTGCATCAGATGGCAGCCCTACAGAAATAACTTTAAATGACACATTTTATTCCATTAAGTGATATTCTCCATGCCTGTGATTTCTGTAAAGCAAACAGCATTGCTAGTAAAATATCCCAAGAAGATTGTGAATTCACATTTTCTATCCACAAAATGAGCATGTTTGTACCTTTCAAGTATTAGTCTGCTTAAGACTCCTAATGATGTACTGTTCCAGAAGGAAAAAAGCCGAGGACAAATCCGCCATGAGACTGAACTACAGTTTTATACTGACAGGTCCCTGCAGCAAGAATAAATGAAACTGCAATCAGAACTAGCATGAGACACATTGAAGGGAGACTGCTGCTTGTTTATGGTCCCGGCTGATGTGCCAGGGAACTTATTTTATTTATTTATTTATTTTTTTATGCGTTTTCATCAACAAACCCTCTTAGATCAAAACAAAATTATGTCATTGTGCTGTCATCCATTTTTATAATGACTGCGCCAGTATGCATTGACATGGGTGTTTCAGCTAGGGCTTTTGTATTATTCTGTACAATGGTTAACCTGCTTCTATATATATTCTGCCAAGTATCTTGCATTGGCTTCATGTTCTCTGTAAATCACAATGGTCATAACACATTTTATTTACACTAGAAAATGTGCAGAATATGACATATTCCAAGTTCTGTTTTTACCGAGACAAGCTAGTTCTCCTTGTAAACCAGGAAACTTGGGTGATCGGCCTAGATATGGTGCCATAACCACACCTCTAGCAGAACTTCTTATTTGCTAACTATTTAAATATCAGGCAGTGCCCCTCAGAGTTGCAGATTATAATGTTCATGTTTCTGGCATTTTTATTAGTATTTCCCTTTTGATTGTCGTGACATATCCGACCTTGTTGTGTCTATAAGCTCATTTCTCTCCATAATTACACATTTTGGATTGATTACTAGTTTTGATTGATTGTTTGCAAAATGCAGCTAGTCTTGAAAAGGTATTCCAGCCCAACAACAAAAAAATACTCGATAGGGGTAAAGTGTTACATTGGTGGAAGCCTTGGTAGACAGAACTAGATCTAAAATTGTCAGAAGAAAATAGCAGATTTATCTTAAGTTCCCATGGTTTTCTTCTTGTGTTCAACTCTAGGACGCTCACTATAAGATTCTAGCTCAGTGGCACAGATAGTTGGAATGGTTACACACTCATAATTTAGCAACCTCAAGTCGTTGTTGGCAGTGCCAGAAGCACAAGGGTTCTTTGTTCCATATCTGGTGGCTCTGTGAGAAAGTCCAGCCCTACTGGAGTCAGATTCAGGACCACAATCAGAAAGTGGTTGGTCGCCACATAGTGTTCTCTCCTGAAGCAGTAATTCTGTCATGCCCCACACAGAGTTTCTGACCTCCAAGAACTGACCTAGTTACTCTACTTCTGGAGGCTGCAAAACTACTTATTCCAAGATTCTGGCTTCAACAAGCCACTCTTTCCATCTAAGACTGGATAGCCAAGGTGAACCAGGTTATGAGATTTGAGGCACTGTCTACTTGGGCCAACAGAAATCATAACTCATTCCTGAAGACCTGGTCTCCCTGGCCCAGGACAAACTACACTTCTTCCCTGTGATTAACATGGTCTGTTAATGTGTTGGACATTCCCTTATTAGCTATCCCCCTCCAAAAGGTGGCACTAGAGACACAGATTTCTTCTACCAGGACTGCTTATTTGTGCAATTTTTGCCTAGGGAGCATTGACTGGGCTGTAAGACTCCCTATACCAGCTGTCAGTATTGCAAGGAGAAACACTACCCTTGAGACCTAGGTTATTTTTAGCTTTAGCTATTATTGCAATTCCAAAAATATATTAAGGGGTTTATTTTTATTAAATCTTCCAGTATATAAACAGTGTTCTAATATGAAGCTTGATTTTATGTTTGCTGTACAATAATGTATAAATAGTTAGTTTGATAGAGACTGTCTATACTTATATGACCTAGTACAGCTAATAGTTATAGATTTGAGTCCCATACAAGAGCACATTCTATAGCCTATAGTTGGGTTAGTGGTTTCATTAGACATTGGGGATTTGATAAATATACCATCTGTAATAACTAAAGAGAACAAGTGCAGTGGTTGCCTGCGTCATTGTACATTGTGCTCCACAACCCACCCAATGTTATTTTTATCCTGTTACCTTCCTCTTCTTATTGATTGTTGGAGAAAAACCATTCTTCATTAACATAAACCAAATGTTACTTAGTTTGTTTTCTTAGCAAACAGATTTTATTTTCACATTTGTTATTACAAATTTTATTGCTGTTGATTACTACGGTTAGAAATTGGTGTATGTACTGGAAAGTTGGTGTACATGTTTGTGTGTGTGTATGTATGTGTATATATATATATATATATATATATATATATATATATATATATATATATATATATATATATATATATATATATATACTGTGTGTATATATATATATATATATATATATATATATATATATATATATATATATATATATATAATAGCAAGCGCTGCGCAGTAAAAGCACACGGACCCCATAGACTATAATAGGGCCCATGTGCTTGCCGCCAGATCTCCGCACAGAACATGCGGACAAGAAAGTAGTTCACAAACTACTTTCCTGTCCGCATGATTTGTGCAGGCAGCGCGTGGCAAGCACATGGACCCTATTATAGTCTATGGGGTCCGTGTGCTTTTACTGCACGGCGCTTGCAATTGCGTTTGGTATTCCATTCGGGGGGTCCCCATGCGGACTCCCCCGAACTGAATACCAATGCAAATGTGAACCAACCCTTAGTCACATTTGCTTTCCCCGGGACCAGAGATCAATTATGAGAGTGCTGTCTGCTCTTATATACATACCTCAGTATTGCAATGAATCAACCCAACTCATCCCAAAACCTGAAGTGGCTGAGTGGAGTAGAGACACACCCAACTCTCTCTACTTCAGAAGCCAGACCTTTTACCAGGATTTTGGTAGAATTCTCCATCAAGGAACACAGCTTTTCTGCTACAAGCTTTCCCAGCTGCTTTTAAAACGTATATGACCGGAACTTAAGAGAAATGTATACTCCTTCTACCACTCTTCCCCTTGTCTGTCACAATATGTGTAAATTATTATTATTATTATTATCATCAATAATATTATTATTATATTGTTTACTTTAAACCGAACAGTTTAAAAATTGAAAGCTGAATTCTTATGTTCCTATGGCAAGAAGTCAAATGTTTCTATTTCTAAAGTGATGAGAACCATCAAGCACCCCTGAGTCATTGCTCCTCAGCTCTTCTCTCCCATGCTCACAGGTTCACTTCTGCTATGGGGACTGGCAGACTGTAGCTAGCCCTCATAGTACAGGTACTTGTGAAAAAGGGAGAGGAGCCAAGATTCTGGTTCTGATGTGACCTGAGGTACAGTGCTTAAAAACGGCAGAGGCAATGTACACAGCAGACCCTATCCACCTGTGGGTCCAGTTTCATATATGTGTGTGTGTGTGTGTGTGTGTGTATATATGTGTGTGTATATATATATATATATATATATATATATATATATATATATATATATATATACACAGTGGGGCAAAAAAGTATTTAGTCAGTCACCAATAGTGCAAGTTCCACCACTTAAAAAGATGAGAGGCGTCTAATTTACATCATAGGTAGTCCTCAACTATGAGAGACAAAATGAGAAAACAAATCCAGAAAATCACATTGTCTGATTTTGTAAGAATTTATTTGCAAATTATGATGGAAAGTAAGTATTTGGTCAGTAACAAAATTTCATCTCAATACTTTGTTATATATCCTTTGTTGGCAATGACAGAGGTCAAACGTTTTCTGTAAGTCTTCACAAGGTTGGCACACACTGTTGTTGGTATGTTGGCCCATTCCTCCATGCAGATCTCCTCTAGAGCAGTGATGTTTTGGGGCTGTCGCTTGGCAACACAGACTTTCAACTCCCTCCAAAGGTTTTCTATAGGGTTGAGATCTGGAGACTGGCTAGGCCACTCCAGGACCTTGAAATGCTTCTTACAAAGCCACTCCTTCGTTGCCCTGGCGGTGTGCTTTGGATCATTGTCATGTTGAAAGACCCAGCCACGTTTCATCTTCAATGCCCTTGCTGATGGAAGGAGGTTTGCACTCAAAATCTCACGATACATGGCCCCATTCATTCTTTCATGTACCCGGATCAGTCGTCCTGGCCCCTTTGCAGAGAAACAGCCCCAAAGCATGATGTTTCCACCCCCATGCTTTATAGTAGGTATGGTGTTTGATGGATGCAACTCAGTATTCTTTTTCCTCCAAACACGTAAAGTTGTGTTTCTACCAAACAGTTCCAGTTTGGTTTCATCAGACCATAGGACATTCTCCCAATACTCTTCTGGATCATCCAAATGCTCTCTTGCAAACTTCAGACGGGCCCGGACATGTACTGGCTTAAGCAGTGGGACACGTCTGGCACTGCAGGATCTGAGTCCCTGGCGGCGTAGTGTGTTACTGATGGTAGGCTTTGTTACATTGGTCCCAGCTCTCTGCAGTTCATTCACTAGGTCCCCCCGCGTTGTTCTGGGATTTTTGCTCACCGTTCTTGTGATCATTTTGACCCCACGGGGTGAGATTTTGCGTGGAGCCCCAGATCGAGGGAGATTATCAGTGGTCTTGTATGTCTTCCATTTTCTAATTATTGCTCCCACAGTGGATTTCTTCAATCCAAGCTGGTTGCCTATTGCAGATTCAGTCTTCCCAGCCTGGTGCAGGGCTACAATTTTGTTTCTGGTGTCCTTTGACAGCTCTTTGGTCTTCCCCATAGTGGAGTTTGGAGTCTGACTGTTTGAGGGTGTGCACAGGTGTCTTTTTATACTGATAACAAGTTTAAACAGGTGCCATTACTACAGGTAATGAGTGGAGGAAAGAGGCGACTCTTAAAGAAGAAGTTACCGGTCTGTGAGAGCCAGAAATCTTGATTGCTTGTAGGTGACCAAATACTTATTTTCCACCATAATTAGCAAATAAATTCTTACAAAATCAGACAATGTGATTTTCTGGATTTGTTTTCTCATTTTGTCTCTCATAGTTGAGGTCTACCTATGATGTAAATTACAGACGCCTCTCATCTTTTTAAGTGGTGGAACTTGCACTATTGGTGACTGACTAAATACTTTTTTGCCCCACTGTGTATATGTGTATATATATATATATATATATATATATATATATATATATATATATATATATATATATATAAAGCTAGCGGAAAAAAATGCAACATGCCCTATCTTCACGTGGATTCCGCGGTTCGAGATACTCTACTGATTAGGCCCATTCATCTGGGCCGATCAGGAGCGGGATGTAGCGACTGCATCGGCATCTCATTGCGGCTAGCTGCGTGAAAAAGCCATACGACGGAAAAGGTTTCTGTCATGTGAACTTACCCTTACCGTATGATATTGTCACAAATACCTCTGTTTTACAATCAACATTTGGCAGTCGTGGTTATCAGAGTGCTGTTTGTGAAATAGACAGAAAGCACAAGGTGGCTGCAAAAGGAAATGCAAAGGGAACACTTATACTTCTACCTTCTGCCCAAGCCACACCTGGCTTTGAGTAAAAAAAAAAAAAAAAAAAAAAACACAACAAAATCTGCAATTAAAAAAAGCAGCTTTTTTGCTATTTCAGGCCTTAGAGTCACAGTGTGGGGTGGGGGAGGGGGGGGCACACACGTGTCGGTGTGTGTGTGGGGGGTTGTTGTTTTTTTTTTTCTTAAGCCTTCAAAACGAATTGTTTGTTTGTCTGAAAGCAGCCTGCTACATAGTCTAAGTCTATTCTTAATTTCTGTTTTTCGTCTAGTAAGTACATCTCTCTCTCTTTCTTTTTTTTTTTTCTTTTTCTGCAGTATTTCAGTTCATCTCCCTCTGCATTGTTTTTCTGGTCTTCTTTCTTCCAGATAGGCCCTGGTGTATGTTCCTTGAGTAACCATAGTGATGGTACACTGTGGACATGTAAAAGAAGCCGTGTTACTATGGTGCTAGCCCATATCATCCTATACAGCTGCTGTCCTGATACCACTGGCTGTTTCTGCAGAGTATAGGTGATTTTGCTTCTGCTGGAAAAGCGATGGAGCCCTCTTATAGTCACTTATAGTTTAGTCTGTAAATAGGAGTTAAACTATATGATGACGTTCTAAATAATAGTAACTCTTCTCCTCATCCTGTCTTATTACTCAGTTCTTTTGATACAATATAATCATTAATAATAATTAAGTGATTAATAATGATTATTAGAGATGAGCGAACCGTGTTCTATCGAACACATGTTCGATCGGATATCAGGGTGTTCGCCATGTTCGAATCGAATCGAACACCGCATGGTAAAGTGCGCCATTACTCGATTCCCCTCCCACCTTCCCTGGCGCCTTTTTTGCTCCAATAACAGCGCAGGGGAGGTGGGACAGGAACTACGACACCGGGGGCATTGAAAAAAATTGGAAAAAGTCATTGGCTGCCGAAATCAGGTGACCTCCATTTTAGACGAATAGTGGATTTCAAATCCGGGTCATATGAGAATGTGAACTTTGTGACTATGAGACAGGGATAGCTGTACAGGCAGGGATAGCTAGGGATAACCTTTATTTAGGGGGGAATGTTATTAAAAATAACTTTTTGGGGCTCTATCGGGTGTGTAATTGTGATTTTTGTGAGAAACTTTTTCCCATAGGGATGCATTGGCCAGCGCTGATTGGCCGAATTCCGTACTTTGGCCAATCAGCGCTGGCCAATGCATTCTATTAGCTTGATGAAGCAGAGTGTGCATAAGGGTTCAAGCGCACCCTCGGCTCTGATGTAGCAGAGCCGAGGGTGCACAAGGGTTCAAGTGCACCCTCGGCTCTGCTACATCAGAGCCGAGGGTGCGCTTGAACCCTTGTGCAGCCTCGGCTCTGCTACATCAGAGCCGAGGGTGCGCTTGAACCCTTGTGCAGCCTCGGCTCTGCTACATCAGAGCCGAGGGTGCGCTTGAACCCTTGTGCACACTCTGCTTCATCAAGCTAATAGAATGCATTGGCCAGCGCTGATTGAAGCAGAGCTGAATCTGTGTGCTTAGCTCAACTACTCCACCGGCGTAGTTGAGCTAAACACACACATTCAGCACTGCTTCATCACGCCAATAGAATGCATTGGCCAGCACTGATTGGCCAGAGTACAGAATTCGGCCAATCAGCGCTGGCTCTGCTGGAGGAGGCGGAGTCTAAGGTCGGACCAGAATGGAGACTGGTGTGGAGCGATCTTAGACTCCGCCTCCTCCAGCAGAGCCAGCGCTGATTGGTCGAGTTCCGTACTCTGGCCAATCAGCGCTGGCCAATGCATTCTATTAGCGTGAACTGAGTTTGCACAGGGGTTCTAGTGCACCCTCGGCTCTGCTACATCAGATTGCTACATCTGATGTAGCAGTGCCGAGTGTGCATCAGATGTGTAGTTGAGCAGAACTGGCTCAGCACTGCTAAGTCTCTGCATCGCAAACTGACAGGGATTTCCATGAAATAAAGTGACTTTTATGCCCCCAGACATGCTTCCCCTGCTGTCCCAGTGTCATTCCAGGGTGTTGGTATCATTTCCTGTGGTGTCATAGTGGACTTGGTGACCCACCAGACACGGATTTGGGTTTCCCCCTTAACGAGTATATGTTCCCCATAGACTATAATGGGGTTCGAAACCCATTCGAACACTCGAACAGTGAGCGGCTGTTCGAATCGAATTTCGAACCTCGAACATTTTAGTGTTCGCTCATCTCTAATGATTATAATGATTGATTTATAAAGATTGCCTTCCCATCTACCCAAAAGAATACTTGCAGCATATATTATAATGTTCTGTTTGGTGATCCTGAAAATGAGGTGACAGAGGTTGCTCCAGCATTTCTCTTGCATGTTGGCTCTGTAAGTCCAGTTTTAATCTGAGGGCAAGCCTGGCAACAAGTATTTAATGTATATATTGATAAGCTGTACACCCAATACCATACCTCCCAACTTTCAAAGAACAGAAAGAGGGACAAAATGTGTGGTGCACATAGCGCGCCGTGGTAAATTTAGCTCTACCCACTTGTTAGCTCCACCCATTCTCATTAATTTTTTCATGTGCCCCCACACAGTATAATCCTTTTACAGTCACCCGTAAATTATATGTCGCCCCTCCATCTCTACCCCAGTTTCATATACCCCCTTCATCTGCCCCAGTTTCATGTCCCCTTTCCATCTCTGCACCTAGTTTCATGTCCCCCCACCTCTGCCCTCAGTTTCCTGTCCCCCCATCTCTGCCCCCAATTTCATGTCTCCCACCATCTCTGCCCCCAGTTTCATGTCCCCCCCCCCCTTTCCCCATCTATGGACGCAGATGAGTTGAAACCGGGACATACCTCCCGACGACCGGGACTGTTGGACAGGCTGGATTCTGGGAATGTCCCGCAAAATCCGTGATAGTTGGGAGTTATACTATTACCCCCAGCTGGTAGCTGTTCTCAGAAGCTGATACATAGAGAGTGCAGCAGAAAGCAGATCTGTTGTGTAGTGGCAGAAATAAGTCACTGAGGGTTAGAGCCACTATTTACAAAAAGTAGTTGAGTATCCCTGTTTAGAGACAATATTCCTTCTTGTACTAGATTGCATCACTGAGTACTTTTTTAATATTTTTCTTCCTGCAGATGTATAAGAGAAAGTTTGATATCTGCCTTTCAATGAAATAGCTATAGACTAGAAACAGTCACACTATGAGATCTTGTGCACAAGGTTGCATACCAGCTTTGAGATTAGATTTCCTTTATTTAATATAGCTGGTACCCGCGACTTCGTCTGCGGTGATTGTAGAAGTGGGTAGATACAGGCGTGGGTAAGGTTTACGTACTGTGTATAAGGTATGGGATATGAAATGTAACTTTGTATCTTGTTTTTGCTGTAATTCAGAGAATACGTGAGACTTTTGTGTTGAAGTTAATTTGTATTTGAGCTGCTATACGGTGTTGTGAGAAACTTTACATAGTGACTTTGGGACAGAAGTATTTCAAGTGCCCGCCGATGGCATTTTTTGATTTTCGTTTTTGACTCCCCTCCCTCTAAACCCCATAACTTTTTTATTTCTCCGCTCCCAGAGCCATATGAGGTCTTAATTTTTCCTGGGACAAATTTTTCTTCATGATGCCGCCATTAATTATTCTATATAATGTACTGGGAAGCAGGGAAAAAATTCAGAATGGGGTGGATTTGAAGAAAAAATGCATTTCTGCGACTTTCTTACGGGCTTTGGTTTTACGGCGTTCACTGTGCAACCAAAATGACATGTCCCCTGTATTCTGTGTTTCATTACGATTCTGGAGATACCAAATTTATATGGTTTTATTTACATTTTGACCCCTTAAAAAAAATCCAAAACTGTGTTTAAAATTTATTTTTTGAAAAGTCGCCATATTCCGACAGCCGTAACTTTTTTATACGTGAGTGTACGGGGATGTATAGGGCGTCTTTTTTTGCGTGACCGGGTGTACTTTGTAGTTCTACCATTTTCGGGAAATGTTATTGCTTTGATCACTTTTTATTCAAATTTTTATCAGAATCAAAACAGTGAAAAAACAGCGGTTTGGCACTTTTGACCATTTTTCCCGCTACAGCGTTTACCGAACAGGAAAAATATTTGTATAGCTTTGTAGAGCGGGCGATTTCGGACGTGGGGATACCTAATATGTATGTGTTTCACAGTTTTTAAGTACTTTTATATGTGTTCTAGAGAAAAGGGGGTGATTTGAATTTTTAATCCTTTTTATTTTTTTTTTTATATTTTTTTTACTTTTTTTTTAAAAAAAATTTTTTGCATTTTTTTAGACCGCCTAGGGGTATTGACATGGGTGGGGGGTGTCGCGGATTGTCAGAGCGGTGGGGGTCGGCAAACATGGCTGCTCCGGAGCGTTAAAGAGAGCCTCCTGGAGTATCGTGAGGGGCAAAGTGGTAAAGTATATGTATATGAGATTGTGTGGGGTTAGGGGCGAGGCTGTAGAGGGCAATATGAATTTTGTGGCTTGCTATGGTCCAAAGTGTGTGAGATTGCAGACATGGTGGTGTGAGTTTGGGTTTTGTGGGGGTCCTGGCACAAACGTATGTGCGCTATTGTGACGAAAAGTAGCCTATTGTTTAATCGGGTGTATTAACTATGTTTGTGGAAAATTTCAGCCGAATCGGTCGAGCGTTTTTTCCGTGATTGAGGAACAAACATCCGAACTAGCAAACATCCAAACACACAAACCCACAAACTCACAAACTTTCACATTTATAATATTAATAGGATACGGGGACCCAGTGCCTCCCATATACTAAATACTGTATACAGTATAGACTGTTCACAGCCAAAGTAGCTGTTTTATCATTTATATTTCTATAAAATAGAAGACAAAGTAGAAGTACGTATTGCAGCTATGCTTCATTGAAGGCCTAGATTTCGAGACTTGTCGTCTTTTATTAATGTCTTTGGGAAATAATTTAAGCGAAACTTATTTGGTTGTAGATTTAGCTTCAAGATGACAATGATCTAAATAAAAATGTCATATCAATGTCGAATCCATTCTTCTTCTATGTCGGAGAAATGCACAAGTCATTAAGATAATTGATATATCCACCAAAAAAGCTGTGACCATAAAAGCTACACAGACAGAAAATTTTATTATTTTCCCCATTAGTTTACTATAGAGGGAAGATTTTATGTATTTTTCTACAATTGTTTCTGTGTAAATGCTATTTGAACCATGTAGTGCGACTTGATTCTGTAATATAAAAAAAATCAAAAACTGAAGATTTCTATTCCACCCGCGTGTGGGCAAACAGATTTTTCTAAAACAACTTAACTTAAAGATGAGTATTATCACACCATAATATAATAACATAATAATAATTATTTAATTAATGAAAGGAGATACAGCGTTAACTGCTAATTGTTTTAGATCTACAAGTGCTATTATGATCAATGATATCATTTGATAGAGATAAGAGTATATTGTACTTTGCCTATCTGATTGTCACATAGAGGGGTAATATAATGCTGTACTGAAGCTGTGATCCAGATGTTTACCAATGTGCAGATTGCACTGCCTGTATCTTGTCCATACCTGGTCTTTTATAGCGTAAAATCTGTTGACTGCCTCTGTAGCAATATTCATTACAAGCTACTATATTAGCAATAATGACTATCACCTCATATGAACAATACGGGGATTTAAAATTATATTTTTACATAAGCCCCAATCTAATTTGCTTGCAAAAATTGGTTGATGCATTTTTGTGATTCTGTTTTTTGTGATTCTGTTGTTACCACCTTTACCTGTAAATATAGACACGTGCCAAGTATGAACTACTCACATATTAACGTTTTTTGGAAGGTACATTTTGTTTTCAAAAAGGGCTTGTTTTAATATACAATTTAGTTGCAAATTTGAATTTTTGTTCACTTTTTGCTTGCATTCTCTGTTTGTTGCAAACTTGCATAAATGTTTCTGTATATTAAAGGGATTCTACCATTAAAACACTTTTTTTTTTCGGATGGACACGTAGGAGTAGCCTTAAGAAAGGCAATTCTTCTCCTACCTTTAGATGTCTTCTCCATGCCGCCGTTTGGTTGAAATCTCGGTTTTCGCCGGTATGCAAATGAGTTCTCTCGCAGCACTGGTGGCAGGCCCCAGCACTCCGTCAGCACTGGGGGCATCCCCAATGCTGCGAGAGAACTCTCCAGCGATGCCTTCATCTTCTTCAGGAACGTCTTCTTCCGGCACAGGTGGTGTAGGCCTTGGGCAGAGCCGACTGCGCATGCCGGCGGCCACAAGAAAAATGGCCGCTTACACAGTAAGTAAGCAGTCATTTTCTTGTGTCCTGAGGGCATGCGCAGTCGGCTATGCCTGAGGCCTACAAGTTTCACTGCCTGCGCCAGAAGAAGACATGTGAAGAGGACTCATTTGCATACTGGTGAAAACCGGGTTTTCTACGGAGAAGACATCTAAAGGTAGGGGAAGAATAGCCTTTTTTAAGGCTATTCCTACGTGTCAACCAGAAAAAAAAGTGTTTTAATGGTGGAATCCCTTGAAATAAGGTCTCTAAGTTACTAGGTCTATTATGTTTTTTTTTCCCTTTTATTTCTAAAACTGTTTTGCTTGGCATATTTTATACATTTTTTTTCTACAGTGTTTTTCATTGAACTTTTGCTTCCTTATTTTACTTTTTATCTATTTTTGCATTTTTTTATGTAAAACAGTCATTCAGAATACACAAGAAACAGTGCGACCACTTTGGGGGCAGAAAAAAAGAGACTGAACAAAGAATAATACAAAGCAGAAAAACAATAGGTGGACAGCATAAGAGCCGTGGCAGTAGAATAACCAATGTATATCCAGTAGATAGGGTTGCCATAGTTATTCCCTTAGTTTGTGGAAAACTGTTTTATGACTAACATGCATTCACATCCACCCTTGTGCACCTCATTGGCTGGAAAAAATCTAAGACATTAATTGGGAAATAGCTGCCTGTGCATTGATCCAAGCCAGTTTATATTTAGGGGGATCAGAATCAATAAATCAATTGTGTCCATTAGGGGAGCTTCCAATTTAACAGCATAGTGTTCCTGGAGTAATATAGATGTGACTGGTAAAGCTACTTGCCATTTTTATTGGGTATAATGTTTTTAATCAGACCTTAAAGACTAACCTCCAGCACACATACTCCTGGGAGAACAAATGTACTATTTAGAAACTCATGAAGCACCCACCAGAATGATTGGATAACCTTGCACTCCCATACCATGTGGTAAAAGTTGCATCTATGATCTCTTCGCTAGTCATCACTAGTCAGATTGTACATCTCCACTAGTCCAGCAGGGGTATAATATACTCTGTGCAGCCATTTGATTTGTATCAGCGGATCTCCAAGAGGACAAAAATTCCTTTCTATGATGGCTATTCAATCCTGGAATGTTTCTTTACCAGTGAGTAAAAGATTTGTCTAACGGAGTTTTCTGGAGATGTTTCCAATGATTCCAGGTGTGCCTGCTTCATACCAAATTGCTCCATGCAAACATATGGGAGTTTGAGGTACCAAAAATTATCAATATGGGGAAAGCAGAAGTCTCGTTGTAGATGAGCATAAATGTGTCAAGAACTCCATCCTCAAAGTTGAGTGAGATATTTCTTCCCTTTTCTGGACCAAAAGTCAATCATGTAAATTAGATAATTCTGAAGAAGCAAATATGCAAACCCCACCTCACTTTCACCTCCATCACCCCGCAGAAGTACCAGATTGTTCCACATAGCCACAACTTCAGCCCTGTTCAAAGTATAGTTTTTGTAGGGAAGGATCCTTGCCTATAAACTCGATTTCTAAAAGCCTTGTATGTACTAAGAAGAGCCTCCTCCAACACCATGGCTGGGTTATTGCAGTTTGCTCTAACCCACTATCCTGCATAGCAAAGGAACAAATTGGGGAGCACAGTTACAGAACAGGAAGACCCTATATTAGAACACACTGGATCAAGCACCTAGAGCACAGTTACAGAGCCTATCCCTAGTAAAACCATTGTAAATATGACCCACAAGGGAGATTGGGAGTCCTGTTCATGCTTTTACTTTAGAAGACACATATTCAAATATGGTGACATCGCTATCAATTAAAGGGGTTTTCCCATCTTGGTTTCCGCAGTCTGCCTGCTGTCTCTTCTTCTCACTTCCTGTATTTCTCCCCCCCCCCCTTCCTTCCTGTGAAGGACCACAATACTTATGCAAATCAGATAATATGCATATGCTTGGAAAGAATGGACTATCTATGTTATCTGTGTTTTTGCATAGAGAGATAACGGACTCTGCTTTATCAGTAAACTGCAATTAGCTGAACTAATTGTCCTGCCAGCAAGAGCAGTGAGTGAGTGATGTTACTTGTTCTACAGGTCCGTGGTTATAGCAACACTGTGTAAATAATAGGAGGAATAAGTTCACACAGCAGGCAAACAAAGCAGCATTTCTAAAGCAATATATTTAGGAAAAGTATTAAATTTTCATGAGCTACCTAAATAGGTAATATGTTCCATCAACTGAAGGTGAGAAACAATACAAATATTTTGAGTAGACCACTATAGGACACAGCACCGATTTCCCCTAAATGATTCTCAATTCCGAGTTTTAACCATTTTCTTTGACCATATGTAGTAGTACCTTTGGTGAGCTTCTCGTATCCACAAGGTATATCAACATATTGTCAGCGTACTCTTAGAGAGCTTCCCTATCACATTGTTTCTTCTTCTACCAGGGCTGTGCTTTCCACTCTAGGTAACCTCCCCTAACTACAGACAGTGTGACAATGTGGAAGATGTCATTCAAGCAATGGGGAATAAGCAGG
This sequence comes from Leptodactylus fuscus, assembly GCF_031893055.1. NCBI lineage: Eukaryota > Metazoa > Chordata > Amphibia > Anura > Leptodactylidae > Leptodactylus > Leptodactylus fuscus. Next base: position 67,549,410 of record NC_134267.1, on the reverse strand, counting down.
ACAGCAGTCAGGGGAGATTGTCTAGACCAGAGAGTGAAGCTCCAGCAGACGAAATTGCCCTAAAGCCCTTTTCAGATAATTTTCATAAGAATATTCTGATTTTCATGAAAATGGAGCTGCAATGCAGACTAAGAAAGGCATCTTCGGAGAAGGTAGAAGCAGTCCTACAATGTACTGTCATTAGTCTTATACCAAATTTCCTACTGGCAGATCCCAAGGGGTGTAATCACTAATGCAATACACTGCAATGCTGATGCATTAGTAGTATAAATGCCCATGATCAGTTTGGGTATTGTTTTGAGGGACAAGGAGATTATGGTGGCCTTTCAGCTCCTGAATGGCCACCATTTTTAAAGTCACGACAGTAACTTGGGTATAGTTGTACACCTCAAAACTGTGAAAATTGTCTTGGCTACCAGTAGTGTAAAATGGATAAAACCTGTAGCAGGGAAAGAGTTAATGCCCCTAAAATTTTCCAGTAAAGGTCTGCTTATGCAGTATTATATTAAGAAAATGGATGTAATAGAATAATGTTCTGCATTTATTGCAGTGTCATTTACCTGTTGAGTCTATACATGGGATGATACTTTGAATTAGTAGGGAGTATAATGCTCTAATCTTGTACTTTTCAATTCTAGGGGATGGATTGGCAATGATATTGATGCATTGTCACACAAGCTCTCGGTACAGGGCTGTGTGTCATTGCTGTATAGTAGAACTCTTTGGCCCCCACTGCTAGAAGATTGCAGACCTACATAAAGTGCTGTTAGACAGGGCAGGATCTAATGCTGTTAATCAGTGTCTGGTGTTCCCTCTTGGTGGACGGATAATTAGGACGCTGTTCACAGTGAAGAACAGAGAAATGTACTCACAAGAGAAATGTGATAAAGGCACTAGGCATTCATGAAACCTCTGAGAAGATCATCTGAACAAATGGGGAAGAGAGGAACATTATAGCAACGTAGGATGCATTTCACACACATAATAGTGTTGATGTCATTGCCAGAGTCCTTCCATCAGTATATGCTTCCATGGAAAATCAATTTGTCTCACGTGCTAAAGTACATTGCAGTAGATGTGAAAGTCTCTGAACCTTAATTAGCCATTTCTGTTCCGAATAATTAAGATCCACATGTCAGCCCCTTTCTGTCTTATAATTGCACACATTACAACAAGTGCAAACTTTGAACCCTTTTTCTATTGACTGGAAATTGCCTGATACTAGGTTTCCCCAAACAACGGAGGGGCGGAATGCTAATACAGCAGTAGGTCCCATGTACTATAATGAGGTTTGTTGGGTATTCGTCATTTTTTAACTGAAACCGGTGGAGGAAAAAGTCCTTTGGCGGACACTGCGACAGAGACTTCCGCACAGATGTGAATGGGCCATTATTCTAGTTCTGTCCTGTATGAAATAGTCATCAAGGTATCTCTGTATTAGGTCTATACAGTCCCAAAGAGAAAGTGGCACTATCTCTGTATTAGGAATTCCTAGAAGAATTGATTCTATGTGTATCCAGAAAGTTAGATCCATGTTTCTCAAAGTGAGAATTTGGTTCAAGCACAATCTCTACTTAGATGTGGGTTTAACCCCTCCCACTTTAGGCCACTTTTTTCTCCAAAGGCCATAACTTTTTTTTAATTTTTTTTTTTTTTTTTTTTCCTTTCAAACATCTAAATGACAGCTTAAGGAGAACCTTTCATGTCCTATAAAGCTGACAGTGCAGCTTTCATGGTATGTGCTCCGGTGGTGGAGATATCCGTGCCGTTAGTTTATATCCCCACTATCAGAAAGGCGTTCCTCACAGCCTACCTACAGATACCTTCAGGATTAGATCAATCAATGTAATCGACTCATTTTTATCTATTTTATTATTAGTTTTTTAATCATATTTATTGTTATTTATTTATTCATCTATTTATTTATTTATGAATTTATGTTGTACTCATTTTAAAGGTGATTTTGTTGCACTTGAGAAAGGGCCTAAGGAGCCCGAAATGCGTCGTGCTAAATAAACTTATCGTTTTTCATTTGGGTGAGCGCTGCTTCTTGTCTGCTCTTCTGAAGAGTTTGGTCCTAGCCTGTTGTCGTCTCCACATCCCTGTGACGAATTTTTCAGCTGCCGCCTTTCCAATCTCCACATCTGTTTATGCTTTTAGGTTGTTGTGTGCAACACAACCCTTTAAGGTGAGCGGCCATTATCTGCTTGCTTTAGACCTTTGTTGTCTTCCTAATCTACTACACTAGGGTCGGCTCGGCGCCTTGTTTCTTTTCTTCTTGTTCCTCACAGCCTAGCATCTTCGCTGTGAGGAACTCTCCACCTGACATTACTCTTAGCCTTGTACAGTCAGAGGGGACATTTCTTACAGCTCGGCGATGATGTTGAGGTGTGAGGAACAGCCCTCTCCCCTTTACAAGTCTATGGATGAGTACTGTTGGTGGGAGGGATGTTCCTCACAGCCCAGCGATGATGCTGAGCTATGAGTAACGTCCTTCTGACAGTGGGGAGATATCATGGTGATGTGAAAAGTCCTCTTTGACTTTTGTGGGACAAATTGCAGTTTTTAGTGGTTCTATTTAGTATTGTGTGCAAAGTACTGAGAAGTGTGCAAATTCAGAATGGGGTGGAATTGAAGAAAACATGTATTTGTATGACTTGCCTACAGACATGTTATTTTGGCTGCACAGTGAATGCTGTAATAACCATATATTTTCTGGGTCGGTACAATCCCAAATTTTATATAGTTTTATGTATCGAACTCTTAAATAAAATCCAAAACTTTGTAAAAAAGAAAATGCCTGGAGTCGCCATATGCGAACACCTGTAACTTTGTTTCTGTATACAGGAGGGCATAAGGCATCTTATTTTAAGGACAGAAGTACTTTTTATTTCGCGCTGCTGCATTTGAATTCTTGGGAATTCTCTGTTCAGAGCGGTACTGCGCATGCCCTAGCTCCATTTTGTTGTAGCTCGGCATAGAACTCCGTATACTGCCCAGTATGCTGTTCTATAACAAGCTACACCAAAATGGTGCTCAGACACGCGGAACTGCGCATACCCGAGAATTTTAATTTAGCAGCATGGTCTGGCAGGAAGAACATCCAGGGAGGAGGAAGGTCAGATGGAGCACAAGCAATGGAGGGGCGTGGATATACAGTTATGGCCAGAAATATTTGGACAGTGACACAATTTTCGCGAGTTGGGCTCTGCATGCCACCACATTGGTTTTGAAATGAAACCTCTACAACAGAATTCAAGTGCAGATTGTAACGTTTAATTTGAAGGGTTGAACAAAAATATCTGATAGAAAATGTAGGAATTGTACACATTTCTTTACAAACACTCCACATTTTAGGAGCTCAAAAGTAATTGGACAAATAAACATAACCCAAACAAAATATTTTTATTTTCAATATTTTGTTGCGAATCCTTTGGAGGCAATCACTGCCTTAAGTCTGGAAGCCTTGGACATCACCAAACGCTGGGTTTCCTCCTTCTTAATGCTTTGCCAGGCCTTTACAGCCGCAGCCTTCAGGTCTTGCTTGTTTGTGGGTCTTTCCGCCTTAAGTCTGGATTTGAGCAAGTGAAATGCATGCTCAATTGGGTTAAGATCTGGTGATTGACTTGGCCATTGCAGAATGTTCCACTTTTTTGCACTCATGAACTCCTGGGTAGCTTTGGCTGTATGCTTGGCGTCATTGTCCATCTGTACTATGAAGCGCCGTCCGATCAACTTGGCAGCATTTGGCTCAATCTGGGCTGAAAATATATCCCGCTACACTTCAGAATTCATCCGGCTACTCTTGTCTGCTGTTATGTCATCAATAAACACAAGTGACCCAGTGCCATTGAAAGCCATGCATGCCCATGCCATCACGTTGCCTCCACCATGTTTTACAGAGGATGTGGTGTGCCTTGGATCATGTGCCGTTCCCTTTCTTCTCCAAACTTTTTTCTTCCCATCATTCTGGTACAGGTTGATCTTTGTCTCATCTGTCCATAGAATACTTTTCCAGAACTGAGCTGGCTTCTTGAGGTGTTTTTCAGCAAATTTAACTCTGGCCTGTCTATTTTTGGAATTGATGAATGGTTTGCATCTAGATGTGAACCCTTTGTATTTACTTTCATGGAGTCTTCTCTTTACTGTTGACTTAGAGACAGATACACCTACTTCACTGAGAGTGTTCTGGACTTCAGTTGATGTTGTGAATGGGTTCTTCTTGACCAAAGAAAGTATGCGGCGATCATCCACCACTGTTGTCATCCGTGGACGCCCAGGCCTTTTTGAGTTCCCAAGCTCACCAGTCAATTCCTTCTTTCTTAGAATGTACCCGACTGTTGATTTTGCTACTTCAAGCATGTCTGCTATCTCTCTGATGGATTTTTTCTTTTTTTTCAGCCTCAGGATGTTCTGCTTCACCTCAATTGAGAGTTCCTTTGACCGCATGTTGTCTGGTCACAGCAACAGCTTCCAAATGCAAAACCACACACCTGGAATCAACCCCAGACCTTTTAACTACTTCATTGATTACAGGTTTACGAGGGAGACGCCTTCAGAGTTAATTGCAGCCCTTAGAGTCCATTGTCCAATTACTTTTGGTCCTTTGAAAAAGAGGAGGCTATGCATTACAGAGCTATGATTCCTAAACCCTTTCTCCGATTTGGATGTGGAAACTCTCATATTGCAGCTGGGAGTGTGCACTTTCAGCCCATATTATATATATAATTGTATTTCTGAACATGTTTTAGTAAACAGCTAAAATAACAAAACTTGTGTCACTGTCCAAATATTTCTGGCCCTAACTGTAGGTACGACGTGGGGAGTGTTTGCATGCCCTGGGAAACACCCAGGGAGCTCGGTGGGCTCATTTACATAAAGTAAAAGAAAAAAAAGAAGAAAAAAAAAAAGTAAAAGAAGGTAGTAATAGAATAGCCTAGAATGTCTTTATCTCAAAAGCACTGACACCAATGATAGAATCCCTTTAAGACCTGCCTATTCTTTTGGTCCCATGTGCCTGTGTCTACAGTTTATTTTCCTGTTATCCTTTATCTTTAATAAAATCCAATTATACATAAAGTCTGTGGACAGGCCAAGTCACATGACTGTACTTACACAGATATCTAACAATATATAGTGTTACAGCTGCATCTACATTAGAAAGCACAGGAGGTATCTGCAGCAACTATTAGTATGTGCTATTATATCTTAAATTTTTATGATGGAGGCCATGCCATTTAAAATCAGCACAAAGCGGTGTGCTGAGATCTTCATATAATGGGTCTCTATTGGCATTATGATAACATGCAGCAGGTAGGCAAGTATCAGATGGGGTCTCTCTGATGAACAGATTGGGGTTTAGTGAATGCCAGGAGAATGTTACCTGCCTTACTGCATTGTGCCAACTGTAAAGTTTGGTGGAGAAGGGATAATGCTATGGGTTTATTTTTCATGGGTTGGTCTAGGTAACTTTGTTCCGGTGAAAGGAAAACGTTAATATTTCAGTATACCAAGACATTTTGGACAACTGTATGCTGGCAACTCTATGGTAGTTTTTTTTTTTTTTTTTTTTAATGTAGATTGTGAACCTCCATATAGGGCTCACAATGTACTTTTTTTTTTTCTATCAGTATGTCTTTGGAGTATGGGAGGAAATCTACGCAATCATGGGGAGAACATACAAACTCCTTGCAGATGTTCTTCCTGGTGGGATTCGAACCCAGGACTCCAGCGCTGCAAGGCTGCAGTGGTAACCACTGAGCCACCATGTTTCCCCATGGTAGCTCTTTTCTGATCCAATGTGATTGGGCACTAGAGCCCAAAGCAAAGTCCATAAATGCATGTTTGGGTTAGTTTGGTGTGAAAATCTTCACTGGCCCACACGGAGCCCTGACCTCCACTGCATCAAACACCTTTTGGATGTACTAAAGCATATATCAGGTCCTCACGTCCAACATCAGTCTGACCTCTCCAATGCTCATTTAGATTCCCATAGACACACTGCAAAGTCTTGTAGAAATCGTTCCGAGAACAGTGGAAGCTGTTTTAGCTGCAAGAGGAGGTAGGCAACTCCATATTAATGCCTATTGATGTAGAATGGGATGTCTGTTCCTGTACATGCAATTTGCAGGTATCTCACTACTTTCGTTCATATAGCGTAATAGCACAGCACTGAGTTGTATAAGAAAATGTGAAGTCTTCATTACACATATGCTGGGAATATCCGGCAATGCAGAACTTAAATCAAGTGTCTTGTTGGGATCTTCTGAAGCGCCATCCATTGTCACTTTGTCTTATTTAATTGAACCAAATGCACTATTCAGACTATAACAGGTAGTTTACTTTGAGCAACCAAAACAAAACAAATCGGAAAACTTCCTCCTTTATATTAAACAATAATTCATAACCAGGCTCCTAACACTGTAGATCCATATTGACCAGATTTGTATATAAACTTGCACTATAAACCCCTAGTATCATAATAATGTTTAGCCTAAATTTTCTAGAAATTTCCTCAATTTGTTTTATTCTTATCTTCGACACACACCTTAATGATTTATGTCTGTATATATCGCACCGTACATAGTGTCCGATTTCAATGCCTTATCAGTTGAAATATTCTGTAAAACCCTTTCCATTTCCTAATAAAAAAAATCTATGTATGTGAAGCAACAGAAAAGAAGTGTTGAAGTACCAGATTGTTAGAGAACTCCATTTGTAGTGCCCATGAGGGCCAAACTAAACCCTGACCTTTCTGGCTTTCTGCCTGTAATCTTCTAGTGATAATGGTTTATACTGCAAAGTAATAGTTGTACCTTCAAAGCGTATCCAGTTCACATCTATGGGGAATGACAAAAGCTGATGAGAAGTCATCTCATTTCTTTTCTGCCATGCTTGATCAGATGTTGCATTTCACATGGAGGTATAGATTAGTAATTGCTGAGATCTCTCTTTTCATATTTGTAATGTAAGGGCAAAATATCTATCAGTTTAGGACATAGTCCCATCCAGGAACCAATTTGGCTCCTATAAAATCTGTGATCATGACTCCATTGCCAACAATGCCCTCATGATGACGCAAAAGTTCTCCTAAATATTACTACTTTTAAGCATATTTTCTTTTATTATTTTTTATTAGGATCCATCAAGGGATCGTCTACTTCTCCTGATTTAGGCAAGAAGTGTAAAGGGAGAATGTAAATTTGTTTCCAGTATTCCTTGGTTGATCATGTCTGTGTTATAGTCTTCGTTGCAGGAACTGTTGAAAATTGCTGGATAAAAAATTCTGCAGGGTCAACTTTTTTGAACAACGATTTCACTTTAAAAAACGGACACCTGATGGATCCCATTATATTCAATGGGGTCTATCAGGCACTAATGGTGTCTGCTGTTCTAGTGATCAGTGTGTCTTTTGTTCTGGTTCTCTACAATAAAGGGCACACGAGCGCAATTGTGAACATAGTGTATAAGAATACCAGATGCTCTATTGTTGTTTTTTGTTGTTGTTGTTTTATTTGGTTATTTTATCTCCTTCATAACATCTGCTGTGCGGCCGCCATAGATTCTTGGTTACTGAGTCTGTGTACATTACAGCCGTAACTCAATGCTAATACTTGTGACCAGAGTCCTCTCTGATCACAGGCTTTGTAGTTCGATGTACCCCCCCCCCCCCCAAGTTGAAAAGTTTTTTCCTGTATGAACAACCGTAGCAAGAAAAAAAATCAAAAATGCTGAACCACCTTTTTTTGATCAAAATTTGAATAAAAAGTGATCAAAAGAATAGACATTCCCCCAAATGGTATATCTAAAAAGGACATCTGGCCCTGAATAAAATGACCCCCTATGCATTCCTGTAAACAGCAATGTAGAAAAGCTACAGGCGTCAGAATATGGCGACTTTCAGAAAAAAAAATTGGGGGGGATTTTGGCGAAGGGGTTAAACTGTAAATAAAACTATATACATCTGGTATCCCCAAAATCATACTGAAACACAGAATAAAGGTGATATGTCATTTTGGCTGCACAGTGAACACAGTAAAAACTAAGCCCATAAGAAAGTCACACAAATCCACTTTTTCTCTAATTCTATTCAGAATTTTTTTTTTCCAGCTTACTAGTACAATAAATGACACTATCGTGAAAAACTATTTGTGCAACAAACATTAATCATACGACTTTGTGAATGAAAAAAAAAATACAAAAAGTTATGGGGTTTCGAAGGTCAAAACCAAAAATCGAAAAATTACACCGGGGGCAAAGGTTTAAAGTGCCACTATGGGGGAAAAACTAAAAATCCGTATTTTTCCGCAGCAGAAACACCCTCCCCACCTGTTCATCAGTACGTTGCTGATACCTCAGATCCCAAGCAGCAGTTCACCAGAAGACACTACAAGGAATATTCAGAAAACATACTGGAGTTGGAAAGAAGTCTAGTCTTACTCATCACTTGAGGTTTTGAGCCTCTTCCTCCTCTTCCCAATAATCTGAATTGAGCTGCACTAGTAGAATGGCGTTGTAATCCCTTTCCTATTATTATTATATATTTAGCTTATCAAGTACATAGGACTAAACTACAATACCTAGCACACCAGAAAACTGCCATAGTGTGTCCCTGTCCGGAAGACCTTTTTAATATGAAATTTTACAGAGATTATTATTATTATTATTATTATTATTATTATTTCCATGTGTTGTGTTTGTGTTCAGATTTTCTTAACTCTAGATTTTGTATAAAAGTTATTTTTAAGACTTTCTATTGATAATGCAGAGTGTAGTAATGGTATTCCAGCTGAGATCTTAATCATGTGGTTACTTGTTTTATAGAATCATAAAAGGATGTATGACATTTTACTTAACAGAACAATTGTGCTGGATTTCCAGAATTGTAAGTGCATCAGATGAAAAGGAATCTTAAATGTTAAGCCGCGCTCTCTTTATTGGCTTACCTTTAAAGCTCACTAAAGATTTCTGAATATGGTGATTAATGGCTGACAGCTCCAACTTCAGGAGATAAATTACAAGTTAATGAATCATAACAAGGAAAGATGTACTAAACTCATGCACAGAGTCCTTGGTAATGTTGATTGATCTTGTTATTGTTGTTTTTCAGGTGGTGCTAGTGAGATGGAACGAACCTTTCCAAAAGTTGGCAACCTGTGATGCAGATGGAGGAATATTTGTGTGGATCCAGTACGAAGGCAGATGGTCTGTGGAGCTGGTCAATGATCGTGGAGCACAGGTGGATGCTAAATCTGGTGTCTCTTCTATCAATTAATGACTTTTACTATATGGAAATTAATTTTCCTTTTTAAGTAGCATAAGTATTACACGGATGAATGCTAGTGGTGTGTAGATGTCAATTTTCCGCTATGGTAAAAGTTAACTTTTAAAGAATGTTTTTAACTTTTGTATACTGATTTTAGACTAGGTATAATCCACATCCAGTCTGGCTAACCTTACAGATACTTTGTATTGGGTTTTAATTATTTGAGCTGCAGGAGTCTAACAATATCTTGTTGGTATACATGTCAAAGAATGGATTGGCACACAGCAGAATTGTCTGTGCCTGAAAATCCATTGTATACATCCAAATAGAGTTATGATGGTGACAAGCACAGATTCCTGCAAGTCCCTTTAAGATAAATGGGAGAGTCACAGAAATTGTATGAGTTTTCCTTTATAGCTATTTGGAGATTATATAACGCACTGCACTATGCATTATGTGGCCTTATATATTTATTACAGATCAACAGAGCAGCTTTGCACAGACTGAGCAAGTAAAATGCTTCCTAGATGGGAGATCAGAGATGTAACATTCATATCATTCTATTTGTGGCATCAGGTTGAAATAAAGTATAAGTAATATTGTAAATGAAGCAGAAGATTTCTGTCTAACTGGTACCAGAAGTGGAGTTTTACATTAAGGTTAGGGCTGCATGGTGACTTGAGGATTCTGCTCCATTACAATAAATGACTGTTAAAGAGGTTACATTTTTACCCCTTATTTCCACAGTTTGGGCCCCACCAGTCATGAGAACTGTGGTATTTTGAACCTCAATGTCAATAGAGTTTTGGGCTGGAAATATGCTGCCACTCCATTTATTTTACTTGGAACTGTCGGTTAGCTGTGCAGTCTATATAAGCTGGCACTTTCCATTGAAGTTATTGGAGCAGCAGTAGATATTTCCCACTTGCTACTCTAGCAGTTGAATCTTCACTAACCAGAAAGTTTAGGGATAATTTAGTATAACTGGAATACCCAGTTAAGCGACTGCAACATAAAGGATGCAAAATATCCCTCATTTTGGTCTTATGTCGCACATGACTTGCAATGCAAGTTGCATGCGACAAAAAAAAAAAAAAAAAAAAGTGCTCAACAGTGAGTCGCACAAGTTGTTGGTTAGTTGACTTGCTGTTGCACGACAATGTTCTTTGTGTAACCCTAGCTTTAACCTTGACTGGATACCCTTATAGCATGTCAATATAATAGTCATATTCAAATGTACTACTGAGCAAACTGCTTCATGTAACTTTAATTGTAGTCTGCAGTTTAATGATTTGTGCCTCTATTATTGATTGCTTTTGATTCTCCATGATGGATACGTTGCACACAGATTCTTCAGTCTACTCTTGTTGTTTGTATATGCACATTTTGATACTTGTAAGGGTGGGTTCAAATTATCGTTGGATTTTTTTAATGGATACTATTTAATTAACCTGATAACGCAAAATGACGTGCTGGCGTCTGTAACAAACTGTACAATAAAAGGAAACCTTTAGTTAACCTGCTGGGCAAACTTTGGGGGAAAAAATGGAATTAAAACATGCAAAGTAACAATTTTTGTCATCTCGCCTCAGATAATATTTAATAAAAAGTGATCATAAAGTCATAGCTCAAAATGGTACCGATAAAAAGTAAAGATTTCCCGCAAAACATAAGTGCTCAACTAGTGCTAACAATGGAAAAATAAAAATGTTATGCCTTTCGGAACATGGTAATGAAGTTGGTAAATTCGCCCTACATGGAAGTGCCTGCCTTGCATAATCTCTCAAATGTTGTAGGGGAAAAACCCTCACGGAGCCAAACAAAGTATACGTAAAATGTATAATTCCCCCATTTCAGTCAGCCACAGGGTAGTTCAACTAAACTGAGTGATTGTCAAAAGGTCTGAGCTCCAGCGTACATGGATCAGCTATGTCAGCTAATCAGAATAGACCTGTATGAGACAAAGGATGAACCATGGTAGAAGACAGTCTCTTCAGGAGGAGTGGGTTATAGAGGAAGGAGATCATAGAGGAAGTTTAGGATACAAGAGGTGACAATCTAGCACGAGTGACCCAGATAGCTTTAGTAAAGTGAATCAGACCAAGAATGAGAGGTAGAGGGGCAGAGGAGACCGGGTCCACAGGAGAGCATTAGAATGCATAGAAGCAAGCCACAGCTTCTCAATCTCCACCCATTTAGTGTAGGATGTGATGGAATATATCGCAAGTGGATAGTCCAATAATAGTGGGGGAGGTGTGGAAGCAATAGGCCCCCGAACCTTCTCCCCAGCAACATAATCGATCAGAGGATGCAATGGTGCCTGCCATTACAAATGAAGTGGAAGATGGGCCACTCAAGATCATGAAGATCTGAACAAGGCACCACCACCAAAACAGTTTCAAAGAAATACAGAAGCTGCCCAACAGGGACATATGTAGGGGCTGCCACTTATCCAAGTGTGATATAACATCACAGAATAGTTTAGGGTAGTTCACTGTGTGTAGTGTTGCTTAAGACGAGGATAGATGAATGCTCTGGTATTTAATGGACTGTTCTTGCCAGTGAAAATCAAAATTAGCATGAAGGAGATGAATAGTTGTCCTAGGGACATTCAAGGGAAGGGTCTCAATTTTGGAATGGTTAATCCTCTAACCTGAGAGTCTGCCATAGTCTCAAAGGACCCCCATAAGATTGGGAATGGAGGTGTGAAGGTTTGTAAGGATGAGGAGAACATCATCCTCAAAAGACTGATTTTAAATAGAGATGAGCGAACACTGTTCGGATCAGCCGATCCGAACAGCACGCACCCATAGAAATGAATGGAAGCACCTGTGACGCTGACTTTGCCGCCGGCCGGCGTCACAGGTGCTTCCATTCATTTCTATAGGTGCATGCTGTTCGGATCGACTGATCCGAACAGTGCTTTAACGTGTAAATGAAGCCAGCTGCATTCCGATTGATGATGAAGGATTCCGTGGTAAATAAAATATAACTTTTATTCCATATAGATAAAAAGGTTACATGACAACCATAGTGTAGGTCAAATATAAAAAGCGACGCGTCTCGAGACTCTCGTCTCTTCCTCTCGGCTCCTTTCATCTACTGATCCGAACAGTGTTCGGTCATCTCTAATTTTAAAGTCACGATATCTGGATGTAAGAGTTACCAGCAGCTCTATACCAGGCAAAGATAAAAGAAGGACTCTGGGGAGGAATGAGGAAGCTTCACCGATGCCGCAGGATGGGAGTACAATGCATGGTTCAAATGTAGAAATGGCATATGGAATCCAAAGGCTTCCGAGGAGGCTAGCATAAAAGACCAATCTAAGTGATCAAAGGCCTTTTCCACATTGAGGCTAAACGAGCAGGGATCGAGTGATGGTTGGCTACCTCAATCAAGTCCACAGTCCTTTAGGTGTTGTCTCTGTCCCGATGACAGGAAACAAAGCCCACCTGGTCCTTTATGTACGAGTGAAGGAAGCCAAAATTTTAAGCAGTTGGCCAGGAGTTTCATGACTGACTACAAATCTGTTTTAAGGAGAGCAATGTGCCTATAACTAATGCAATCTTTTAGGTCCTTATTAGGCTTGGGGACAAGCATTATGTGGGAGTGCAACATTAATGGAGGGATGGGGGGGAACTCTTAAAAATTGAGTTAAAGTAGAGCCGGAGATGAAGAAGGTGGAACATTTTATAGTTCAAATGAATGAACCTATCCAGTCCAGCCACCTTGCCATTTGGAAAATCCCTAAAGACTTCTACTATCTCCTCATCAGTAGAAGAGTCATTCAGGGAGTCCAAGCATTCTCCGATAAGCAGGGCAAATGGCAGGATGCCACAAAGTGAGCAGTAACTGGGGTGGGGGTAGGAAGGCTATAAAGCTTAGACTAGAAATCTTGTTCCTTTCTGGCTATATATATATATATATATATATATATATATATATATATATATATATATATAATATATATATATATATATATATATATATTATAATCTGTATGTAATGCAAGCTAACTCAAATCCAGCTCTGCTACATTAGGTTCCACATCAGCTTTATACCGGGATAATGCATTTACAACCAATCCCTCATTACTGACTGCAAACATAGAAGATAGCAGAGCAAGTGAATCCCCGCCCACCAATGTGCCGAGAAAACCAGGAAGTGAAGAAAGCACAGACCCTGCAGGCTGCAGAACAAGATTTATGGGAATACCCCTTTAACATTCAGTGTCACAAATCTAACCATTGGTAAAGAGTAGGGGGAGAGCATGCAAATTCAAGGCCACGTCTCATCTAATCTATAATGTGGAGGTGATTTGCATCCCAGAACCCAAGGGACAAGGTCACCATCCAAGCCATCCAATTAGAAGGAAGAAGAGAAGGAAAGAAGGGAGGAGAGACAAGGACAACAAAAACAAATCAATGCACAATGTAGCCGGGTCAAAACATCCCACAATCAAGGAGACAATAAAAAGGACTAAATCTCCTGGCATAGGGTAAGGGGAGGATAACCTAGTAATAGTGCCAGTTTATGGCCAAGTGAGTACACTTTAGGGAGATTCAGTCGGATGGGGCCCCAGATGGGCGGAAGTTGTCCAGAACACCAGACCAGAACATGAGAAGGCCATATGGGCAAGAGGAAGAAGCAAATGCAGTGGAAAGTAAATATAAGAGTAGGATCTATCCCTCCCTGCACTCCGCTAATAAACATTAGAAAAGGATATCAAAAGTGCAACTGAAAGCAGCTGTAAACATAGTGGAAGAGTCATTCTAACTGTGGAACTGCCGTCCTCCTGGTCAAGAGTTGGCAATACGAGGCTGCATCGGAGGATGCTGATGGTGTTTAGACTTCTGCAGGTGCCACAGAGGAGGTGGTGATGGTGGAGGGCTCAGCTCCCAGTCTTTAAACTCCAGGAAACGAAGATTCAGGACATCGCAGAAAGGAGGAAGATCCAATAAGTAGTATAAAGTGGCAACCCAACTCTCAAAGCAGTTGAAGGAGTGGGCGAGGTTAAGTCTCTTCTGTAACGTGATTAAGTAGAGGTCCTGGAATAATTGCAACTTCTTACTTGTCTGGCTCTGACCAGTGTGACCTCTTTAATTGCAAAGTCGTGGACTCAACATATGATGTCTCTAGAGTTAGCTCCCACTCCTTTAGGGTCAAGGGCTCTATACACTTTATCCAGCTAAAAGGGGTTGTCCCATCTCAAGTATCCTAGCTATACTGGTAGCTTATGTAAATTGAAGCCTTTTTCTAAATATATTTCTTTAGAAAAATCTGCTTGGTTTGCCTGGTATGTGAATTTATTCTTCCCATTGTTTACACTGTTTCCCTAACAAACGGACCTGGAAGATAGGACAAGTGATGTCACTTACTCATTGCCAGTAGGACAATCCGTTCATCTAATTGTACTTTGCTGATAAAGAAGAGTCTGTTATCTCTCTATGTAAACACACAGATAACACTGAGTCAGTTCTGTACAAGAGTCTGCAGATTATCTGACCTGCAGAACTGTTGTTTGTCCCGTTCAGCAGGATGGAGGGGGAGGGAGAAGCAGAAGCAGAGTACAGGAATTGAGAAGCAGATACTGCATTCAGCCTGGCTGAAAGGCTGAGATGGGAGAGTAGCAGGAATAATAAAGAGAGTTTCCTGAATCATATTGTGATTATAGTTATGGTCTTTAGCTATCCGATCAGGCTGGGATTTGTGGGCTCTTCTACTATTTCAGTCTTTAGACTCCTTAGTTTTCTTTCTCCCTAATATATTGTGTGTTGTAAAACATTCAGTTATCCATTTCCCCATTTGTTGTTATATCCTTAATATTGCTGCCAAACTAATAATGATCTGTTCTTAATAGGTTAGTGATTTTACTTGGAGTCACGATGGCACTCAAGCTTTGATTTCATACCGAGATGGATTTGTACTTGTTGGATCAGTGAGTGGTCAAAGACATTGGTCATCAGAGATAAACTTGGAAAGCCAAATCACCTGTGGAATTTGGACACCAGATGATCAACAGGTATGATGGATCAATTGTATGTCAAAAAGTATTAAAAATATTTTTTTTTTTATATTTGGTATAAAATTTTACGTTTGACGTAGAGCACTTTCATGTGTGTATGCTTCTGCAAAGGTATCCACCAGCCAAATAGCTTCTGAACCACCTATGTGCTGCTGTAGTTTCAGTCAGTAGCGTAGTGAGCACTAGGGGCAGTTGTGGGTGGCAAGTATGTGTGCATGGTCACGCTCTTTGTATACACCCACTGAGGTCTTTGCAGAACAGGTGTATTTATACGGAGACTAAATTACACACAGCTGGGCTCTATTAACTAATTAAGTGACTTCTGATGGCAATTAATTGCACTGGATCTTATTTAGGGGTATCAGAGTACAGGGGGCTGAATACTTTTGCACATCACACTTTTCAGATTTTTATTTGATTAAAATATTGAAGCCCATGTATCATTTTCATTCCACATCACTATTATCTGCTGCTTTGTGTTGGCCTATCACGGAAAATCTCAATAAAATACATCTAAGTTTGTGGCTGTAAGGTAACAAAATGTGTAAAAGTTCAAGGGGTATGAATACTTTTGCAAGCCACTGTGGATGTGTTCTCCCTATGAGTGGCCCTCTCCCTTACGACTTTTGACGCCTAAACGGTCCCCAACTTATTGTGAAATGAATCCATTATCCTTTTTAACTTCCTCGGTTACATTCCTGATAGGACTTTGTTTTATAACTCTGTTTGTTATATTCAAAACTTATTTTTAAACCTTGTTTTATTTATTTTTGACATCTTTGTTACTTTTCTGACAGAAGAGAAAGCTATGCATGTTATTTTTTTTATTTTTTTTTCCCTTTACAAAAAATCCCTTAAACATGATGGAACAATGCTTTTGTCAAGTTCTTTTACATTAGAGTGAATGTATTTTGCATATAAAGCACCATGGAATTAATAGTGCTCTAAAAATAAATAATAACAGTATGCTGGAATATAAATCCCTCTTTGTATATTCCCATTTACTAGCTTTTGATTTATTGTGATGCAACTTGGATTGTGAATTTATGGAGTGGTTGTGTGTGTGACTATGCCATGTGTCGCCCTCACCATAATTTGAACACTGCAAAGGTGGTCTTTACTTCTTTTTCCTTAGAAAATTGTCAGAACATATAATATTATTGTGTAAAACTGTATAAGTAATATTGTTAAGTAGTATATAACTTTAAAAAGTAGTCATATGTTTAGACCCCCTTATGACCCCCCCTAATCAAAATTTTAAGGCCATGCCCCATGTTCACCGCCCATCCATTTGCAGGTCAGCAAAGTCCCTCTTTATTGGCCCCCACACAATATAACACTACCTTTTAATGATCCCCACAGTATATTTCCACCTTTTTATGACCCCACATAATACATTGTGCCCTTTTAAGGTCTCCATACAATACAGGCTCCCTTTTTAAGGCCTCAATACAATACACTGGGGAAGATTCATCAACACTATTGAACTTTGCACCATTGCACAATCTGATTCGTAGTTTTGACATTTATGAATCTGTTGTATGGATCTTCACAGATATGTAGTGTTTATAGAAGTTCCAAAAGTTTTACTCCAAGACCATCTGACTAAGTGTTCAGCTTCACTATAAAACAAATATTTGGCATAAAACATGTAGGCAATATACTTTTCTCGCAAGCGGTAAGGAGCAATTGTATGGTGCACAAATCATAAACTGTACATATCTTGGTGCAAAATAAGCAGACAAAAATAAACTTTTGTTTATGTGGCGCACAATGGGAATTTATTGGGCACAAAGTAAATTGGCAAACATTCATAAGTTTACACCATTTTAAACTCGGGCTTCAAGAAAATGAGTCCTGTTTGATTGGGTGCTCAGAAAAGGCATCTCCCCGCCATAACAACATATGAAAGGAGTTTCTGGCACTCGCAGGGAATCATGAAGAATTTTTGAATTTATTTGCATCCAAAATTATTAAACGTTTCGGTCAACATGACCTTCATCAGTATGACTGATGCATGGTGAGAAAAGTGAAGTTCAGCGAAAATTGGAAACAGTGTCTTCTTTATGGCTCACACTGCTCATAAATATGTCATAAATGCAGTAACCCCAAATTTTGGTGCAAATGTAGACAGAAACGTGTCAGATTTGCCTGTTTTATTACTCAAACAGGTAGCAGCTGATATTTTACTTATCCATCCCTCCACCTGCTAATTGCCTCAAGGGGCAGTGCACTATGTCCATCCTGATGATGCTCAGTGTTCAGATGTTGTGTGTGTGTGTGGCACCCCCTAGAGGCCAAAGCGCAAGGATATGTGAGTAAAATATCTGCTGCTATCTGTTGGAATAATCCAGTAACTGGCCCATTAGCTGGGGTCTGCACAGTTGGCAAAAAAATAAATAAATAAATGCATTGCCCACAAGTGGAATAAATGTAACAGTTTGAAGGTAGGACATAAGCAATGTGCAGGTGGAATAAATAAATACTGTCAGACAGAATAGATATGTGCACTTCTTTACTCATCAACATATATTGCTCTTCTTATTATTGTCATTTTTACCATATCAAGCTTCTGCGTAAACATGACAACTCCCAAGATCAATGATAAGAAACTTTCTGCATATCCTCATAGCTAAATGCTTCTCAAAGTGGGCCATAACGCCCCCTTGTGGGTGCTGGAGGCCTACAGGGGGCAGCAAAGGGCCCAGAGAAAATTGGGGGGGGGGGGGGGGTGTTGAAGCTGTTCCGGGGGGGCAATGGCTGATTTGTGTTTTACTAATATTTTAAACTAAAATCAAAACCTACCTACTACACTATATTGATTATTTCATTTTTATTCCTGCCATGTTTGATTGTATAAAATAAGTAATTTATCATGGCTTTTGTACCCTGGATTTTTTTTTTAATGTAGATTGTGAGAGCGGAGTAGGAGGTCATTGGAGGATCTGAGGTTACGTGTGGGCAGGTAGCGGGAGATTAGTTCAGAGATATATGGAGGGGACAGGTTGTGGATTGCTTTGAATGTTAACGTTAGTAACTTGAACTCAATTCACTGGGCTATGGGTAACCAGTGGAGGGACTGGCAGAGGGGAGCAGTCGATGAGGATTGGGGGGTGAGGTGAATTAAACTAGCAGCACAGTTTAAGGTGGACTGGAGGGGGGCGAGGGTGTTAGCTGGGAGTCCATGGAGAAGGGTGTTGCAGTAGTCTAAGCGGGAGATTATAAGGGCCTGGACAAGCATTTTGGTAGTACTATGACTAAGAAAGCTATGCTTTCGAAACGCGTCAGTCAGACCCAGTGCTAGTTTTTAATTTTTTGTTCTATACCATCTATGTCTGTGGGATGCCTTTTAATGCGGCTATGTGCCATTTAATAAAGTGAAAGATGTATTTTCAAGACACGCTGGACCTTCAATTTTTTATTACGAATATTGCTTACGAAGGCTTCTAACCGGAGGAGCAGAGAGTCCGTGCGATAGGTCTGCCAGCATCGGGACATTTCCAGACGGGACAGAGACTTGATACATCACAGTAAGGAACACAATTTTGAAAAAAACTTTTTTCCATGCAAATGTGGTTTTATCAACGCATGTAGTTCCATGATTATCACTGCTGGGAGGCTGTGTATCCACATTTCCCCCCTTTTTTCCCCAAGTGTGAACAACCATGGAGAAGGGTGTTGCAGTAGTCTAAGCGGGAGATTATGAGGGCCTGGACAAGCATTTTGGTAGTTTCCGGGGTGAGGAAGGAGCGGATTCAGTGGATGTCCTTGAGCTGGAGGCGACAGGAGGTGTTGAGGGTTTCTATATGTGACTTGAAGGATAGGTCAGAATCCAGGGTTACCCCAAGGCATCGGGCCTGTGGGACAGGGGTAAGTGGGGTTCCGGTAACTTTGATAGATGGGTCAGGTGGAGGGGCCATACGGGATGGGGTGAAAATGATGAACTCTGTTTTCTCCATGTTGAGTTTGAGAAAGCAGGAGGAAAGGAAGGAGGCTACGGCCGCTAAACAATCTGAAACTCTGGCCAGCAGGGAGGTAATATCTGGTCCAGAGATGTAGATTTGGGTGTCGTCGGCATAACAGTGGTACTGGAAACCATGTTGATGGCCTATTGGAAAGATTTGACTATCAAAAATAAGGCATTGAGTATCTGTACTAAGAATGCTTATTAGTGTGGGATATTTAGTCTTTCTGGATTGGAAAGGTCATTGCTGAATTGTTCACCAATGAACCAACACTGTTTTGTGGGTGATGTAGATGCAATCGGGAATCGCTGTCCATTTAGATGTTATCTATATAAATATAATATTATAGGGCTAATTCCAGAGCTGAAAGGAAGTTGGGTTTAGGGGAATTGATCACTATGTAACACATTTTTATTTTTGTTTTGTCTTTGTTTTAATAATGTTATTTTCTGATTATTTAGATCTGAAAAGAATATTAAACGCTAATTTCAACTCATAAACTTTGCTTTTGGTACCACGACATCCATATTTTAAAATTATATATTTTAATTAATAACAAACATATCCTATGTCTAGATGTTGGTGAAATATTCTAGACTGTTCTGAAAACATCTAACGTTCACATCATTCTAGCCATGTCTAAACGGTAGAATATTCTAGACGTCTGCCTGTTTACTATATAAGCATGTCTGCTGGACAGTAGTACTTATTGTAATTGCAGTTTATAGTGTGACAGTGGATAGCGATATAGTGTGAGAGCAAGTTCAGCAACTAAATAGGACTGAGAAATATAGTGTGTAGTTAGATGCAGAGATGGCATCAAGAGGCTGTAAGCGTTCTGCTGATTCGTTTTGCTACATATGTGGCGAATTCATCAAGACGTGAGCCAAGAAATATTCAATGAAAACATCGGTCAGGATGTGTGAAGCCTATAAGGTATACTTCAGAGTACAGGTTGGGGACCAGGACAAACCCTGGCCACCTCACCACAGTTGTGAAAACTGCAAAAGAACACTTGAGGGATGGTTCCGAGGGGAAAGAAGAACCATGAAGTTTGGTATTCCAAGAATTTGGTGAGAGCCTACCAACCACTTAACCAACTGCTATGGTCGATCTCTTTTGTATGGTCAATTCTTACAAACGTCAAAGTGGAACAACTGCTCCTCCAGTGGCATATCCTGATATCCCATCATCAATTGCTCTAGTACCATACTGCACTAAGCCCCCCCGTACCTGTACCTCCTGAAAGGAATCGGCCATCATCAGAAGAAAGTGGTGCGTCAGATTTTGAACAAGAAAATGTAACTGATCCAGTCTATAGTGTCAGTAAGGGAGAAACGGAGAGATACTACCCCAATCAAAAGGAATCTCAACGACTTGATACGAGATATGGGACTCACAAAGTCCAATGCTTAGCTACTGACAACTAGACTGAGGCAGATGTCATTTCGTAAAGTAATGATGGCCACTCGTTTTTCTTTACTTAGGTGCTTTGTTCTTGCCATATTACAAATTCTAACAGTCTATTCAATAGGCCTAACAGCTGTGTATCCACCTGACTTCTGCACAACTGATGGTCCCGACCCCATTTATAAGGCCAGAAATCCCACTTATTAAACGTGACAGGGCACACCTGTGAAGTGAAAACCATTTCCAGTGACTACGTCTTGAAGCTCATCAAGAGTGTGCAAAGCTGTAATCAAAGCAAAAGGTGGCTACTTTAAAGAACCTAGAATATAAGACATGTTTTCAGTTGTTTCACCCTTTTTTGTTAAGTATATAATTCCACATGTGTTATTCATAGTTTTGATGCCTTCAGTGTGATCAACAATTTTCATAGTCATGAAAATACAGAAAACTCTTTGAATGAGAAGGTGTGTCCAAACTTTTGGTCTGTACTGTATATGGAATAATTGTTAAAAAATAAATCAAAATCATCATTTATGACAGGACCTTATTAAGGATAATGTAGTAAAGAATCTGAGTTCTGTTCTAATGATAGTGTTGTAACATGAGGCTATTGGGTGCATTGAGTGTTCATTAATTTTGTGCTTTCATCACCAGACTGATGTGAACTTGGCCTTAAAGGTTTCGAAAAACACCTATTTTGACAACATATTCTAAAAACTTTAGACATACGAGTATTCAACCTTTTTAATGCCTCTCTGCCCCCAACAATGTCCTCTTTCTCCAAACTCTTTATATAGAGAAATGTTTAATTCTGTATTTTCTACAGCACCTCCTGTAAAGGCGGCCATTCACACTAGGTACCAAGGCTCACTTGGCTGACATCTATTCCTCCCGACCTCCCCAGCTTCTGTTACACGTACCCACTTGGCAAGACATTTTTAGCCAGTATTTTGAGAGTTTTCTCTAATTTCAGATACCACTAACACCATAAAAACCATACAGTAATCTGTGAGATGTAAACCCCATGTACATCTGTTGAAGCTGAATGATGCAATTCAGTGCACTGGGAAATGGTTAATCATATAGCTACTTGCAGAAGTAGCCATATGCTGCAAACCAATGTATCTCAAGAGCAGTTATTAACCTGAATTTGCTCCCTGCCGTTAATTGTCAGAACATCATTAAATCCTGCCAGTCATCAGCAGTCTAAATGATCTCTGAACACACTCATTTAGCTCCATTTCCTTAAGGAAAAGCAGGAACATTATATTCATTAATATTCCGAAGGACAGAAAACGTCATGTTTTCTACGTATGCTTTGATTATTTTTTTTCTGTATATGCATAAATAGCACAGACAGTATAATATGCTTAAAAATTGACATGATTCTTGACTTTTGGAAGGTTGTTAAGTTATACTGTAAAATATGAATATATAGTATTTCCCTGGGGGAATGATGAATGTTAAATTTAGCTTGTAATGTGCTTCCACCTCCAGAACAGAATGTCTTGTTACAAAATTCAAGACTGATCCTTAAAGGTCCGTTTCTGATACGGAACATTACCTGGTTGAAAACCTGAAAAGTCGTCCACGTTTCTCAGGTGTCAATGTAGACAGCTGGAACGTTGTACCTGTTAAGCAGAACCTCTCTTGAAAGATCTTCTTGAATCTTTTTGGGCACATCGAGTACGACAGAGGCACATCAGGCTATTTGAAGGGTTTGAGCTGAGTTTTCAAGTAATCTTACCAGACTCCTCTTCAGCAATTTACAGTAGCTTAGACAGCCTGAAAAGGTTTGTCAGCCCTGACCCTGCTGAGCCAGACTCCATTGTTGCACGAGGCACAAGTGTCTAAAACAAGTACCGTAATAAATAAAACACAAGGAATGTACACTATATGTACACTTCATATCTCGTGTTGGTGTATCGAAACTAGATCTAATGCCACCATTCTGGAAAGGTTATCAATTCCATTGATTCATTATGTGAACATAAACTCCACTCTGGATACACCAAGTAACGTCATGATGCCTTTTTTTTTCATAATAGAATTTTTTTTGTTTTTTGTTTTATTTCCACCTGAAACTGTCCATATGACCATCTAAGTATACAAAAGACAGGGAATGCATGAATGAGAATAGTGACTTCACCTCTTTCCATAGCAAATCATGGTAAATATACACTATGCAGTGTAGACCATGCTTATATATACATATTAAACTTTATGTATACAGGAATTGGGAAGGTAGGGACATTAATAAACCACACCTGCCTTGTCTTTGGGAAGCCCAGCTGTCACCGATGGCTGCATGGCGGGTACGTACATATACGTCCTTGCAGTGATCACTGCGGACTGCCCAAATGTATAAAGTCAAGTGGTCGAGGGGTTGTGCTATCAATACAGATGGCTATAAGTATACTGAATATGTATTTTAATTCAGAATGAATTATCTTAATTTAACTGCATTAAGAACCAAGTTCATCAGAGGGGTCATATACGTTGCACAAAGCGATTGTCCTCTCGACTAAGTGAGTAAAACCTGACGGGAGGTTAGGAGATGTATTGGGGATCTCTTTAATAATATTTTACAACAGCCAGTCCCTCTAGCAAATAGATGAGGGACAGTAATCCAATGGGATCGAGATAAACCTACATCCCTAATTCAGAGTAACTAAATATCTTAACTAAAGTTGAGTATTGATCTAAAAATAATAAAAGCAATTCCTCACAGAAAGATCATTCATCTGCTTGAAAAAGCACCCCTGCTGTTTAGAATATATAAGCCTTTGCATGTAATTCTAGTGAGCGCCTTATTAGCAGGACATATGCAGACTGATACACTTTGAACACTAGAGGGTGCTCTTACAAACAGATAATAGTTTGAAATTGAAATAATCTCTCCGATGATTTCAGACAGAACTCCGGAAGACCCCCTTGTAAGCTATGGGGTCCACAGGAAACCACTTTTTAAGCAGATAGGGTTTCCGTTTTTTGGGGGTCCCCAACCAGACCCAAAGAACAGAAACCCAAATGCTAGCGTGAACCTAGTGGAAATTGTATATTTAGTGTAATTTTTGTACTAATATCACAACCAATTTAAAAGTTCAAAAGGGGTAATGTTATAGCCTTTGGTAATTTTAGACAACACAGGTGGTGACGGGCACAGCATTAGTTCTTACATGCTACTTGCTACTGTCTTGAGCAGATACCTTCTTCAGGATGAAATGGATTAATATTATTTGATGACTCCAAAATGCATCTGTCTTGGACAGAATTTTGAGGCGATTATGATTCCATTTGTGATAACAAAGATTCACAAAATTTCCCAATATGCCCATATGAATTAATAGCTGTTTTTTAAGATTTCTTTTCTTGTTGTCTTGTGGAGTAATACAGATTTACTCCATTAAATTCAATTTTTCTTTGCAGAAAGTATATTCTATGCATCTCAACGATCATATTTCACCCACCATATGGCAAAAGTTGAGACAAGCCCAACGTGTCACTTAAGCTCTCACATTTGAACGCGCCATCAGATAATACTAGCACATTTGGCAATGTCATTTACATTGTTTCTCAGATCTTATTGCCATTAATGCTCTGAGACCTCTTGTTAGGGGGACATTAATACATGTGTTTCACATGTAGAAGCAGCTAACAAGAGATGACTGTGCTAAATTAAGTGTTTCTGATTGATGATAATACCCTAGTAGTGTCAACAGGGACTTGAAGTAGACAATGAAGATGACAACGTTGCACACTCATGGCGTAATTGAATTCAGAACCTCTTTAGTTGCCAAATTAGAAGTGGAAATAAATTGTATTATTCTGGAAAGGTGTTCTGATGAAATGTGACTAATTCTTATCATTTCCATTGATCTAGGAGTTTTGATTTTTTTTTTTTTAGTTTTCATTTTCAAATCTTTTGTAAAACTTAACATTTATTAATAAATATATTTATATATAAAATATATAAACTACACTGTGCGTACACCAAGTGTTTTAATAATATTGATTTCCCTCTCAAAACAGGTTTATTATCACCTATTGTAGATCCAAAAGACATACAACATAGCGTAATGATGGGTCTGTCTAATCAGATATATAATAAAATAGGCAGAATTCACCTGAGAATAATAATCTGAAGAGGTCATATTATATGGCCAGGTTATATACAAAAAGATAGTCACTATATCTCTCCTTTTCTTTAGACTCAAATCTTTTGACTTTATAATTTATAGTTTTGGGTTGTAAAAAGGATGTAACATGTTCTAATTCAAGTGGCATGTCATGAGTTATATATAGTGATCCTGGAAATCTGGTATTTAAAAGTTATCAAGCTCTGGGGATATTTCATTAGCGATTGACTTTTTATTGCTCTTTCTATGGGAAGATGTCTGGCTTCTTTTAAGTAGAATTATGAGTTCCTTTTCTGTCCACCTGCTTTCTTTCTGACTCATTTATTCTATAAAATACCCTATAAACCTGCCATTCTACAATAACACATTCCAATTCTCATGCCTATAATATTTCTGAATTGTTTTAATACTGTGAATCTGTTTAGTATTCTGCCGAACCTGTCCCTTGATGCAAATGACTTTCCAAAATTTCCCAGTTCTCCAGACTGATACTGAGGTTTGTCAGTTTTTAGTCTCCTAGGTTGGAGGAGCAGTCAATTCAGGCTTGTGTTCCTGGCACTTTACGTACTTTGCTACCCACTATTGGTATTCCTATAATTCTGCAATTTGTAACAGATTGCTGTAGTTGCACCCGGACATTGTACAACTAAGGGAGTTACCTTAGCATGTCCCATGTTCTGACAGTGCTAACTCCAGCAGAACGCTTAGGTTATGCATCAGTGAAGGAACTTTCGCATCTTTCCGGGGCAGTCCATGTGCAAAGTAATTTGTTTGAGGTCATCCGGATGGGTCAGTCCGCATCATCCAGGAAAGTAGCTGTCGCATCACGAGAGACCGGAGCCCTAGTCTGCCTGTGAGAACGGGGATGTTACCCATCGCCTCGCAGAGACTGGGTGGCTGAGGTTTTTCTGTGAAGGGTACTATGTGTGTAAGTTGCATCTCACCTTATATTCCTCCAGGCAAGCTCAGTAGTTTTGGCATATTGAAAGTCTAGCGGTATTTCCTTTTGCCATAACTAACACCAGTCTGTGTATGGTAAGTTGGTGGAGGAGGAGTGTGACTGGCATGGCTATGTGATACGTTATGTACAAAATTGTCCCAACTGTTATTCATGACAATAGATGCCGTGACTAAATAGTCTGTTCTTGTATCGATCCCTAGGTTCTTTTTGGCACTGCAGATGGACAGGTTATTGTTATGGACTGCCATGGCAGGATGTTGGCACATGTTCTCTTACATGAGTCGGATGGCATTCTGAGCATGTCATGGAATTACCCCAACTTCCTGGTGGAAGATAGTAGTGAAAGCGACACAGACTCTGATGACTATTCTCCACCTCAAGGTAAGTAACATATTGTATATTACATATCCCCACAAATGCTGGGAGCCGGCAGCTCTGTACACTGTGTACTGCAACATTCAACCTTTATTTTGAACCAACCCCCATCTACTTTTTAATATCTGTTGCTATGGTGATAGTATATGTAGCCTTGGAAATTTTTGCACATGGTCATGCAGAATGGAAATTAAAAAAAAGGATGCCTATACATATATAGATCGTGTTTGGAAATTGCATTTGCAACTCTTTTCCGACACCGAGTGTTCAGGGTATGAAAATGACAAGACAAATAGTTGAGCTAGAAGGATTTTATTAAATGTGCACATTCTGACACTGACTGAGATTGAAAGCGCCATCAAATCTGAGGCCTCCAGGTAAATTAGATTTAATGTGGAGATGGGTTCAGCCAGATGATCTTTTCATGTCATTAAAACCATCACTTGTTTTAGATAGATGAATATCAGGGATGTTGGAGTAATTGAATTTATTAATTGACAGTGTTATTTGGAAAATTAACATAAATCAAAGCTAATTCATTGCAAAAAAAAAAAATCCAAAAAAACAGATTTCTGCCATGAATTTCACAATAGCCATTTAGCGTGTTTGTGTATTAAATCATGCAGACTCTAACACTGAAATTCTACTGTCCCCCATATAGCCTATCACTGAGGGACGGAGATTTAGCTATCCATTAATAAATTCTGACCTGCTAGTCTAAAACCTAAAGGAAGTAGTAGATCAACTAACCCTAACGCAAGGACCAAGATAAGTCCAATTACTGAGAATAGTATATGCTATACAAGGGGACCTCTAAATGTTTCTATTCATTTTTCAGAGCACCTTGGCAGGGCATCACAAGCTTTCAGAGTAAGATCCTTGTGCAGAATAATGGAAGTTATTGTATAAAAATTAATAGGTGGGCAACAAGGCTTAAATGGCCATGGAGGCAATGATTCGCCAGGGGAATACACTTTTTGATTTAGGCGACCCTAACCTACGGGGGTGGGTTCTGGTGATAGACTCCCTTTTAAAAGGGCTTTATGCTTCATAAAACAGTCATAAATTAGAAAGTATGATTCCTTGGCTGATAGTCCTTTTGGAACTATTGTATCATTCAATGAATAGAGCTGCAAGTAGCCTCATATTAACACATTTCCACAAATTGATGTACATTCCTCACCTTGTGATCCTTTTGTTCTAATAGCCCTTTTCAATTCTGTATGATTATACTGTATTCTATGAATACAGCTTCACACTTTATCTAGCTTGACGGTAATATACATCAATAACTTGTTGACAAGTCTCTGAGTCACTTTCAGGAGTGGGTGGAAAATAGCAGCTACTAAATATCCTTTGAATCATTCTTGTTAAGGAGTGAAAATGGAAGCTGCAATCTCCAAAGCAAAAAGAACTGTAACAAATAAGAGATTTTTTTTCTGGCAGGAAGTAATTTTGTTTTAATCAAATTGTGTATAACAGTTGGTACCGGCAGGAGATTATGATAAAAACATATGTAAAAATTGATTTAGGAAATTGTGTTATGAAAAAAAATATGTTCCTCCATAAAGAAGTATATGCCAGTAAAAAAAGAAAAAAAAAATTACCTACAGGCTACTATTTTGACAGTTTTCCCTCTTCAGGCTGTATTTGTTGGTTTTTTTTTTGTTATTCTTTGAACTGGCTCTTGATGACTAACTGCCACACACAGTACACAGTAAGTAGAAGAGAAGCTGCTTTGTAACTGGTTCTTTTAGAATCAGCCCTGGGGTACATGCGGGAGATATATATATATGTGTATATATATATATATATATATATATAAAACACTATATGATTGGGGAAATTGGCTTGGTAGAGCAGGTGTGCTGACCCACCCCATCAAGACAGGGACACAAAATATGCAGCGAACACTTTTTTTATTTAATAAAAAACTGAAAATCGATAATCCTTGACTTCATGTACAATATGAGCCAATATAAATACAGCATTAACTTCAGGCAAAGACAAAATAAAAAACCTGCTCATCTGAGCAACTAACTAAACAGAATGGATCACCTAAATATACATGTGGCTTACCTCCAGCCACTTGAACAAAACAGGCACAATATTGTCTCACCGGACTCAGGGTTATAGGACAGAACCATACACCTCCTTTCAGCTCATGGAATTGCACTGGAATGCAGGTTCTGCAGCCTTTTTCTGTCCCAGTAATGAGCCAAGGATCTACACCTGGCTGAGGCCTACTCCAGATCCACCCTGGACCACACATATGTCAGAAACCTGGGGCTGATATACAGTACAGGCCAAAAGTTTGGACACACCTTCTCTTTCAAAGAGTTTTCTGTATTTTCATGACTATGAAAATTGTACAGTAGATTCACACTGAAGTCATCAAAACTATGAATTAACACATGTGGAATTATATACTTTAAGGGGTTCTACCACTAAAACACATTTTTTTCTAGTTAACACGTCGGAATAGCCTTTAGAAAGGCTATTCGTCTCCTACCTTTGGATGGGCTCTCCGCCGTGCCGTTCGTTCAAAATACCGGTTTGTACCGGTATGCTAATTATTTCTCTCGCAGTGATGGGGGCGTCCCCATCGCAGGAGCAGCGATGGGGGCGTCCCCATTGCAGCTCGAAAACCGACCGCAGCACCGCCTCTATGGTCTTCTGTATCCTCCCCTTGCTTCTTCAGCGTCCTGTTGGAGGCCTGTGCAGTACGCTCTGTTCGGCGAAGATTGCCGAACGTACTGCGCATGCGCGAAATTGCAGTCCCAGCCATAGTGTGGCCACTGCAATTTCGCGCATTCGCAGTACGTTCGGCAATCTTCACCGAACAGAGCGTACTGCGCAGGCCTCCGACAGGACGCTGAAGAAGCAAGGGGAGGATACAGAAGACCATAGAGGCGGCGCTGCGGTCGGTTTTCGAGCTGCAATGGGGACGCCCCCATCGCTGCGAGAGAACTCATTAGCATACCGGTACAAACCGGTATTTAGAACGAACGGCGCGGCGGAGAGCCCATCCAAAGGTAGGAGACGAATAGCCTTTCTAAAGGCTATTCCGACGTGTTAACTAGAAAAAAATGTGTTTTAGTGATAGAATCCCTTTAACAAAAAAGTGTGAAACAACTGAAAATATGTCTTATATTCTAGGTTCTTCAAAGTAGCCATCTTTTGCTTTGATTCTTGCTTTGCACACTCTGGGCATTCTCTTGATGAGCTTCAAGAAGTAGTCACTGGAAACGGTCCTCCAACAGTCTTGAAGGAGTTCCCAGAGATGCTTAGCACTTGTTGGCCCTTTTGCCTTCACTCTGTGGTCCAGCTCACACCACACCATCTCGAATGGGTTCAGGTGTGGTGACTGTGGAGGCCAGGTCATCTGGCGTAGCACCCCATCATTCTCCTTCTTGGTCTAATAGCCCTTACACTGCCTGGAGGTGTGTCTGGGGTCATTGTCCTGTTGAAAAATAAATGATGGTCCAACTAAGCGCAAACCAGATGGAATGGCAAGCCGCTGCAAGATGCTGTGGTAGTTATGCTGGTTCAGTAGGCCTAAATTTTTGAACAAATCCCCAACAGTGTCACCAGCAAAGCACCCCCACACCAGCACAACTCCTTCTCCATGCTTCACGTTCGGAACTAGGCATGTAGAGTCCATCCGTTCACCTTTTCTGCATCACACAAAGACACGGTGGTTGGAACCAAAGATCTCAAATTTGGACTCATCAGACCAAAGCACAGATTACCACTGGTCTAATGTCCATTCCTTGTGTTCTTTAGCCCAAACAAGTCTCTTCTGCTTGTTGTCTGTCCTTAGCAGTGGTTTTCTAGCAGCTATTTTACCATGAAGGCCTGCTGCACAGTGTCTCCTCTTAACAGTTGTTGTAGAGATGTGTCTGCTGCTAGAACTCTATGTGGCATTGACCTGGTCTCTAATCTGAGCTGCTGTTAACCTGCGATTTCTGAGGCTGGTGACTCGGATGAACTTATCCTCTGCAGCAGAGGTGACTCTTGGTCTTCCTTTCCTGGGGCGGTTCTCATGTGAGACAGTTTCTTTTTAGTGCTTGATAGTTTTTGCAACTGCACTCGGGGACACTTTCAAAGTTTTCCCAAGTTTTCGGGCTGACTGACCTTCATTTCTTAATGTAATGATGGCCACTCGTTTTTCTTTACTTAGCTGCTTTTTTCTTGCCATAGTACAAATTCTATCAGTCTATTCAGTAGGACTATCAGCTCTGTATCCACCTGACTTCTGCACAACACAACTGATGGTCCCAACACCATTTATAAGGCAAAAAATCCCACTTATTAAACCTGACAGGGCACACCTGTGATGTGAAAACCATTTCCGGTGACTACTTCTTGAAGTTCATCAAGAGAATGCCAAGAGTGTGCAAAGCTGGAATCAAAGCAAAAGGTGGCTACTTTGTAGAACCTAGAATATAAGACATATTTTCAGTTGTTTCACGCTTTTTTGTTAAGTATATAATTCCACATGTGTTATTCATAGTTTTGATGCCTTCAGTGTGAATCTACAATTTTCATACCATAGTCATGAAACTACAGAAAACTCATTGAACAAGAAGGTGTGTCCAAACTTTTGGTCTGTACTGTATCTGGACTCCAGCACTCTGCCTGTCACCTCCTCACAATATATGTATGGAAGTACTGATGTAAGAAAAGTGTTTTGGGTGTGATAGTTCCAACATCAGTCTATGTCTGTCTTCTGTTTTCTTTTATCTCCAGCACTTCCTGCTCTTTCACCCCCCCCCTTCTGTCTCCATAGACTTCTATAGATATGAATTATCTGAGACTTGAGTAATATGATCTGCAGTCCATTTTGAGATGGATAGATCAGTGATTTGGAAAGTCATTTTAGCAATGGGGGGCAGGGATAAGAGCACAGCGATGCATTTCTCTATGATAAGAAGTATTCTTATAAAAGTTTCTTATAATTGCCTGTACTATTCATGTATGCAGAGTGAGAGAGAGTGAGGGGTGTAGTCTTGGAAGACAAGTATATTCCAGCCAGGCACCTAAGGGGTGTGCCACCCGTTGTTGTTGCCAAGGTGGGAGACTGGTAGTCAGTCTCCTGTATAGTCAGGGAAAAGTTTTCTTACGTTTAAGTTAGTTTCTCAGCCGAGAAGGGTTTTGTTTTGCTTATCCTGTGGCTTTGCAAAAGCAGTGTATGCGTTACATGTGAATAAAGCCTGAACCTGTGTGCAACCCAGTGTGTGTCCCTGTTTCCTGCACTGCTACAAGCATCTACCTGAGCGATTCCCCACAAGAGTTTGTTGAAGCATTTGTCTGTGTAAGGTTATACACATACTGAGATGCACACACATCAATGCTGGATGGAGAACTAATAATTTTACTTTGTTATTTTGAAAGGGCCTAAAAGCAACAAAATGCTGTTTGCAAAAAAATATTCCAGTACTCCCTCTGACTACAATAATTTGTTGCAGGGCCATCATTGTAAGTTGAAAATATTGTATGTTGAAACCATTAAATCTATACAAAACTGAAAGCCAAAAAAAATAAGGATAAAAGAAAAATAAGTAATAGAATGATGAGTTAAAACTTATTGTATGAGCGGATATTGTTAGTATGTATACATTATATTGTGAGTATGTATATTGTGAATATGTATACTGTGTAGCTCTAATAACCATAACAAACTGTGTTTGTTTTATGTGACCTTCCAATCAGTATCTTCTGCTGGGTCCTGCAAGGTATCTACAGGGCTAGTAACCTATTTCCAGGAAAAATCCTGGAAAAGAGTATGAGCACTATTAGGAGCACTCCATTATGCCAAGTTATGGTGCTCAATGCCCAATTTTAGTACGTACTTTTGAGACTATCAATATGACCTGGGACTTATACCTGTACAGTTTGGCTGTTAATTTCAGCAAATTGTTTGCACTGTCTCACTTAAATACCATTAGAGACAGTTCAATGTCAGTAGTTTTATAGGTTGTGAAAAATTCTGAAACTTGTTGTTGTCCAACATAATAACAAAACAAAATATGGATTACATTTCCTTTTAGTATTGGTGCTGTAACAGGCAAAAACTGAAATTAGAATTCTTCAACCACAGCTTTCATTTTTTAACTGACATATTTAAGGCTTGCTTAAAAAATGAGGAGAAAAAATTCCTACGGAAACTGGGCAGATCCCATTATGGTCTGTGGGGTCCGCAGGTTTCCATGGTTAACCGCTTTTTAAACAAGTAGGTTTCCATTTTTCAGGTCCCCAAGTGGACCCAAAGAATGGAGAGACCCAAACACTAGCGTGAACCTAGTGTAGGAGAGCAGGTGTACTTTGTGTGTATTTGTTTTGTGTGTTGCTTATGAAACTAATTGTAGTAACTGTGAGCACAGCGGTCTTTAACACCTTGTGAGAAGGTGACAGGCATAGTGCTAGAGTCCCAATATATCTCCCCCAGGTTTCTGACATATGTGTGGTCCAGTGCGGGTCTTGTGTAGGCCTGAGCCCAGGTATGGGTCCTGGGATCGTTACTGAGCCATAAAAGGCTGTAGAGCCTGCACTTCAGGGCAGAGGCTGGGAGTGGGAGGAGGCAACTGGGACTGTCCTGAAATGCTGAGAGCCTGGTGAGACTGTACTCTGCTATTTTTTGTTCGTCTGTGTTGTTGTAGTAAGCCACACGTATAGTTAGGTTTTTTTTTATTTATTTTTTTTCACTTAGTGCTCGGACGAGCAGGGTTTTGTTTGACGTTTTTTGCCTGAAGTTAAGGCAGTATTTTTTTTTTTTTTTTTGCTTATTCTGTACCTGAATTGAAGTTTTGTTTATTTTTCTGTTTTTACAACTAAACGTATTTGCAGCAGACATTGTGTACCGGTCTCTGACTGGTTGGGACAGCACCATTGCTGCTACTGAATTACCTTCTCATTACCTTACCTTTTCATACTGAAAGACATTTGTTCATTGTTTGTGGGCTATATCAGGTGGCTGTGTCTCCCCCCCCCCCCTTCCCCCCCCCCCCCCTTTCATATATATTATATTAAACCTGCCATAGTTGGGTTATGGCACAAATCAATTAAAACAATAAGAAATCGAATGCTCCTGTAGTTGCAATATATAAAAGTAGAACATTCACACCCTAGTAGCAAAGAGACAAATACACTAATATCTGTGAAGCGACATGTAAAAGACCATGTGTTTAGCTTGTGTATACCACGCAGCAATTTGAAGAAAATGAGTTTCTAACTTCTATTTTGGTTGTGACCTTATTCCACATACAAATATGTACAGCCTGTTTCATAGCTGCTTTTATCCATGATGAATATGGTGTTATTCAGCATTCTATAAATAAAGAGAACAAACTGTATCCTAGTTTATCTTCGCCTTACTTAAGCATCTCAGCCATAGATTTCTTTTCTAATCCAGTAACTTCAGGTGACCAATGTGCAGTATTAAATATATTTGTCATATCTCTCCTTTTACTTCTTTTAGAATTTAAAACAAAGCAACACAAAATGGGAACAAAAACGCCACTAATAAAATAAGAAGACATGTTATATAGTAGGGTAATGTCAAATCTTTAATATGTAGTAGTTTGATTTTTATGAGGGGAACCCATGATTGAAAGAACCGTCCTATGAGCCAGACTCTTTGGGCTAGTTCACACGTGGGCAAAGGGGAGGTTTTTGACAGCGGAATTCGCTTCAAAAACCTCTCCTTTAACATGGTGGTCTATGTAGACCACTAGCTTTTTTTTTCCTCCTAGCGTTTTCCGCCTGAAGAAGTGACATGACCTTTCTTCAGGCGGAAAACGCCTGAAGAATTGCATAGAAGTGAATGGGAGGCGAAAACCGCGCGGTAAAAAACCGCGCGGTTTTTTGCACACAAAACCGCGCGGTTTTTTGCAAAAAACCGCGCGGTTTTCGCCTGCAGTTTCTATAGCACATATAGGAAAAAAAAAACCCTAGCGAAAACCGCTAGCGAAAACCGCGTCAAAAACCGCGTGGAATGCAAAAAACAGCGTCAAAAAAACTCCTCGAGGTTTTTTACCTCGCACAAATAAGCTAGGCGGTTTTCACGTGTGAACTGACCCTTTGTGTAAACTTGTGTCCAGCCAATCCATAGGTGGATCATTTTTGTAACGATGATAGAGACACAGGGGTTGTGTTCATTCAGTGTTGCAAAATACTGCACTAGCCCATGTTACCATAGTGCAGCGATGGCGAACCTTTTAGAGACCGAATACCCAAACTGCAACCCAAAACCCACTACTTTATTGCAGAGTGCCAACACTGCAATTTAAACTTAATACTGTGCGGATCCGCAATTGCGGACAGTTACAGACCTACAAATTACAGTCATGTGAATGGGGCCTTACAGAGCTTTCAATAATACAAACAACTTTGTACTGAAATGTAAAGCTAACTGCATTTTGTACTTTTGAACAATTAATGTTCACTTTTTACATCACACAGGATCAGTTTTATAGTGGCCGTGCAATGTTATTACAGCCTGTACTAATATCACATCTGCTATAAAACTTATGCTGTGTGATATAAATAGTGAGGGGACCCCAGACAGTATTATATGCTCCACAGTGCCCCCCCCCCTACAGTACTATATATTCCACAGTAGGCCTACCACACAGTATTATATTCTCCACAGTACCACAGTAGCCCCCACAGTATTATATGCTCCACAGTAGGCCCCCCCACATAGTATTATACGCTCCATTGTAGCCCCCCACAGGATTATATGCTCCACAGTGGTACACACACACAGTATTATATGCTCCTCAATACTCCCCCTCAGTATTATATGCTCCTCCGTACCCCCAACACAGTATTATATGCTACTCAGTACGCCCCCCCAGTATTATATGCTCCTCAGTAACCCCCCTCCACAGTATTATATGCTCCTCATTAACCCCCACCACACACAGTATTATATGCTCCTCAGTAACCCCCGAAAGCACAGAAAGTATTATATGCTTCCCAGTACTCCCCCCCCCCCCCCCACAGTATTATATGCTCCTCAGTACACTCCCCCCCCCCCCCCCCTAGTATTATATGCTCCTCCTTTGGCACAAGAATACAAGGACTTGTGACATTCTTGACTGCAGGAGTGGTGTGATCTATACTTTATGAAAGATCGGTAGAGCCTTATCCTGAGAAGTACTGACAAAGATGTATTTATTTAAACCAATTGTGGTCTCAAATAAATCTTTAAATTGGTAGATAATTGAGACGACCATTTGGCAACTCCCATCAGCACAGTAGACCGATTTCTAATGATGCTATATAAAACTCACAAAGATCACCTCAGAACAAGATCTCTTAATTTCCAATTTATATTCTAAGAGACCAGGACCTGAGAAAATATACAAACTATATAGTGTTGGTTTTGCAAATAGATAAACTGCTGTCCTACTAGGCACTGAAATTTCTCATGTGCTGCCATATAGGGCAATATCTTTCCCTGAGGGTCAAGCATGTCCACCAATAAGTCACAGCCCTGTTGTTTTAAAGGCTGTGTGTGGGGTTTGGCTGTCCTTCTAAAAAGGAGGAAGGATTACTTTTTCAGGGACGTTAAATGGAATAGGAAGGATACAATTTATGAAGTTTCTGTGACTGCCATGCATTGCTGTAATTTTTTGCTTATATAAGATAAGATCCTTTAATAGTCCCACCATGGGTTAAATTCAGTGTGATACAACATCATGAATAGTACAGTAGTATATTGCAAGAGAGAAAGAAACTAGGAGTCATAGCAACTAAAAAGAAAAGAAAAAAAACTTCAAGATCATTTAGTTCTCTGTGTGGAGGGATGTTGATTATACAGTCTGACCGTGGTTGGAGGACACGAGGAGGGGGGCACAGTATGTAGACATAACAGGCAGAATCAGCTTTTTGCAGAGGTGGGGGCATATGCAGATAACGTGATAGTTCCTTTGATAGGTAACAAGAGGTACTCAATTAATTGAATTTCTAATCTAGTCTTCATTAAAAATCTACAATTTTGATGCTATAGATAGAGAAGAGTGTGTGTGTTTGTAACTCCTTCACGTAGCTGGTTGTCTTGATTCCAGGATAAATATGACTGCACACTGTTCCCATAGTTGTCAACAGTCCTAAATTTAGCAGAACTGCCAAACTACTAGCAAACTGGTTTATTACTGGTTTATTACCATTGTACTGTCTATATACTGTCTATCTACTGCATTCACATATTGTAACCATTTATATTCACTATGCATATGTGTGTGTATTGATATATCTAAATGAGGATACAACCCTGTCTTCTAAACTGGTTTATTACAAGTGGTTTGATAATTTCACGTTATTTTACTATTATAGTGTTATGAATATGCTACATGGATTATACATTGGGCATTCTTTCTATTGTTATTATGGCCTGAGGAAGACGCTAGACCAGCTTCGAGACGCGTAGCCTTCTTTTACCTCTGTCTTTGGAACCAGTAAAGTGATTTTATTAACCTACATCTACTCAGTGGGGCTCTCATACCCGGTTTTTACCATTTTCAGTTTTTCCCCACAGTGTAGATGGGGCAGAGAATGTACACACAAGGATAGTCTCAGGGTCTCAGGGGGCAAAGAGAACACACAGACTAGTCTAATGGATTATGGAGTGCATTGCATACACTTCTCAGGTTCAGTGTACAGAAGGGAGATTAGATCCCTCAAAGGCTGGAATGAAACTGGTGATAAACTGCTATAGTGTTACATAAGAACAAATGAAGACCGGCATTGTGGACTCACTGAGAACTTTCATTCAGTATGTTTTACTGAAGTTAAACAGTCACAGTGGTTACCTTTTTAACCAAATATTCTTTTCCATGTTAAAGATATCTATACTCCTTAAATACTCTGTGCAGTCTTTTGGTGGTTTCCTGCTGCAGCAATTAAAGGCAATTTATAAAAAGAAAATCACATTTCAAATCGCATTTCTTTTCTTTACTTGACTGTTGAGCTAAACTTTTAAATATTCCTGGTACTTTCATGATACACTTCCTTCATTCTTGTAGTTGATTGGGAGAGAGGGAGCCATCCTCCATAGCCTTTGTCCTCCCTCTCAGTGCCACCTTGACCTTGTCCCACAATGCCTCCTTGCCTCCCCACAGTCCCTCCTTGCCTCCCCTATATTGCCCTTTGTTTAACAAAACATAAGTGTCCTTGTGGCAATGAGTTGCGCAGGGAGGTGGAGGATCTCAAAACACAAGCAGCTCAGACTATAGGCCAGTAGTGACCCAGTACAGACTAACACGAACTTCTTGACCACATCAGTGCCGTAATCTCAGACTACTGGCCTCATGTGGGATGGTAATCAGTGTAACGGGAAGTTATAAAACTCCCTGCCGCAATATTTATTACAGATCTAGGCAAAACCTTTTTTTTTTTTTTTTTTTTTTTTTTGCTGATTTTTTCACACGTTTTCACACTTTGATGTCCAATCCTAGGAATAGGACATCTATTTTTTAAAAAAGATGAATGACCCCTTTAAATTTGCTGAATTAGTTGACTGACTTAGGGTACGTTCATACGTAGCACTCCAACGCCTATAATTTTTTGCAAGTTTATAGCAAAAATGTGACTTGACTGCGACATAAAGACTGGAGCAGGAAACAGGCAGATGTTTGCTATGTAGTGTTCAGATCAAGTCCGATTCTCTTGAATGTTAGCTAAGCTGCAGTGCCCATGTTCAGCCATTACACAGAGGACTGCTAATCTATTACGGAGACGGACTCTGTTATTGATGACGTATCTATAGGCCAGGTCTTCAATATTTTCAGATGGAAATCCACATCAGGCTAAGACCCCAAGTAGTGGGCTGTGGAAAAAACATGAATACACAACAGCTGGCATTTCAATAGGTATAATTGATATGTTGCGATTTCCAAAATCGCAAAGTTTTTGAATTTTGCAATGTGTCCATTACTTGTATTTTTCGCAATTTGTAGATGGGATTAGCTAGAATCCCATTCACTTTACAGGGACTTTAAAACGCAGTGGTTTTTGCAATGGCCACATTGGGTTCCGGCCTCAGTGTAAATTCACGTATTGCCGTCAAATCATGTTTTTTGCTCTAATTATGATAAAATTGTAAAAATTACGGAAAAAAATCTGATATGGAGCAATATGTGGATACACCTTTATTTAGTGGTAATGTCATTTTTGTTCTTCCTTTCATGTATCCAGTTGATGGTGGAAAATGTTCTCCCTTCAATAAATTAAATGTTAAAGGCAAAATTATGATTGTTCTCATTTTACCGTTGCTTTGCTTTCAGCATCTTTTGTTCCAGGACCTTTTGTAAATGCAGAGCTGTATTGCAGAATATTGCCAGCTCTCAGCATGAGTGATAGAGGCTGAAAAGAAAGGATTATTAGTTTATGTACCTGGTGTAATGATAGTTCAGCAGTATGTCATGCTGCGCAGTATATTGTCTGTTGCATTGACATAATTTTATTGATTGCGTTATTAGTCTCCTGCTTACTTTGCATTGATTGATCATTGCAGATGGCCCTGCCGCATATCCCATCCCAGTGGAGAATATCAAACCGCTACTTACTGTTGGATTTACATCTGGAGATATTAGTTTGATGAACAACTATGACGACCTGTCACCAACCATCATTCGCTCAGGATTGAAAGGTAAAGACGTTGCTTACATTTGTTTTCATTCTCCAAAATTAGTTTTCTGTGCAGTGAATGTCACCGATGGGCGATAAGTTCTCATCTAATTTGTCATCCTGTATATTTGATTTTGTTGCCTTTCTTATTGTAATTCCTTTAGCTCATTTGTGGGTTTTTCTTGAGGTGTAAATTAAAAGCGTTAGTATGAGAACATAATAACTTACTAGAATAAATGTCATATATGCAAAGTCCAAGTTGCAATAGGATTTTAAAGGGAACCTGTCACTATGGAAATGCATTCTAGTTTGCAGGCATCATGCAAGAAGAGCTGAGCAGATTGTGTGAAAAGATTCAGTGTGACTTGTAATTGACTCATTTATTTAGCAGTTTTTCTTTCTATGCTTGGAAAGACTAATGGAATCCCGTGGGCCTTCCTCCATTTTTCCTGAAGTTCACCTCTACCCACAATGCATCCGATATAATGATGAAGGTCATGTTGACCGAAACGTTTATTTTTTGGATGCAAATAAATACATAAATCTTCATGATTCCCGGCGTGTGCCAGAAATGTCTTTTCTGAACCCTATTTAAACCGAGTGACCGTACACTACAATCAAGGAATCCAGTGGGCGGTACTAACAGTGATTGACAGCTATTTCTGTTGGTACAGTCACCTATAGAACCGCCCACTGGACTTAGTATGCACTATAATATGCATGTTACACACCATTTACACAGGACCTGTTAAAATAAGCTTATCATTTCCGAATGAATTAACACAGGAAATTTAAGCCTTCTCATATTTGAGAGCCTCCCTTGTAGCAGCCTATGTAATTCTGCAACAACAACTGATAGCCACCTTTTATAAGGAACTGGCCAGGTTGTTCCTCCCTGTTCTTTCACATCTCATCTTTCTATTAGTAAAGACCTATCCTAGCTACTGTCAGGGAACTTTGCGTCTTGACATCTGTCAAATAGAGTGATTGTTGGCTTTCCAGTTGGTTGATGCCATGACCAAAGTGGCAGCTTGATATAATGACTTTTGAAATCATTCACTATAGTCAAGTGTGGTTTTATTTGGGCCTTCCAGGCTTTTAGGGTATCTTGTTAGGAACTCATTTGATAAGACAAATAGGCCAATCTGACGGCTGGGCTGCTCCAATCATACTGCTTTCTTGGCTCGTTTCTTGAGCTGAGTAATGTATGGTATTTTTCTCTGTATGACCATCCTGGTGGCCTCCCAATAGAGGGGTAGATTCTCCTTGTGGTTTTTATTGGCATCCTTCTACTTATGCCACCATCGCGTGAGGAATTGTATAAATGAATTTACTGTAGCCAAAAATTAAGAGAAGCACCAGACAGGAAACGCCCGACAACTGTGAAGAGGGGATCTGATGTTAAAGACTGCAAAGCAGTTTATCTTCTGGGTGCTGTCACTGTATTAGGGTCACTGGCCCCGATATTAAGTGGCATAAGATATTAAAGTACTTTAGATCCTCATCCTGCAGCCGTATACATTATATACACTAGTTCCACCTACAGCGGAGTCAAGTAGAACATGAAACTTTCTTCACTCAGAGTCCTCAGATTGTGATTTAACCATGATTGGATTTTTCTAGTTGATAAGGTGAATCGCTCCAGTTTTTGTACTGTTGAAGGAAGAACCTCTTAGCCTTCTAACCTAAAACTTTTTCATGCAAAAGTTGTTTGTTCTAAAGGGGACAGAGTCTGCCTCCAGCTTCTTAAGGTGTCTAAGGACCAATGAATGTTTTTGAAATGAGCGCCTTTATGCTCCAAGTTACCACTTTCAGAAATGTATATGAGAGAATAAATGGTAGCTGTCCATCGTTGCTGTCAACACCCTCAAGTCAAAAACCTAAAATAGAAGCTTCTTCATGAGCATTAAACATTACTCTAAGAAGTGGCCAAGAAATGGTAATACATAAGCATAGCAACGTTTGTATCTTACATCTCTTATGGGAGAATATAGCTGTTTTTGGGACTTCACATTTGACCAACATATAGAAGGAAGAATAAAGTATTTCTGGTATATTATAGTGAATAGTGGAAATTGGTAGCTCACCTTGACGTTAAGACAATTTCAAACATTGACTTGAATGAGGAAATGTTAATGGCATAAGCAGTGGGCTACATACGAATGCCAAATGTCCATGGTTCCTCAGGGATGGGGGCGAAGATTAAAGGAGTAGTTTCACAAAGTAGCAAAAGATAATAGATAAAAATTTGGGGTATATTAAGTACCAAACATGTCAATATGGGATAGGGACAAGACAATGTCAAGTGAAGATAGGGTTTCTCCACAGGAAGGGTTGAGGTTGTTTCTTGACTGCATCATGCTCCTTGGCATGCCTTGGGTGCCATTTACAGCAATGGAGTTCCATGTATAATTTACCTGAAGGCTTTTTCTGGATAGTTATGGAGTAGTTTGAGAACTGCCATCTTGTTTGTGCACTGGGGAACCTTTAGTCATTGTTAAACTCTAAGGATGGCTTGTTTTTCTGAAATTATGAGGAGTTAGGATACTTGCTGTTATGGATTCCAGTACAACCAGTCCGAGATTGTTGCATCTCTAGCAGTTCACAAGATCAAAAAGTTTGCTGGTCTCTCATGATCATGGGTACCCGCCTTGTGAAATTCTGTGCTCTGTTTTATGGTTTGGAGTGTGAACATGCCCTTTGTGAGAGGGAATGGTATCTCATTGTGATATTCTGGCACGACAGAAAGCTAAAAAAAAAAAATTGGTTAAGATTAAAGTTATTTTATGGGTAATGCAAGTTAACAGGTCTCTTGGAAGTCACAAATAACACTAAAAATTAGCATATCCCTTTTGTAAGTACATAGGACAAGGCTGACTTGTTGGAAAGTGTTTGTTGTTATAAATACCTTCTGTTATAGGAATGCTCTTACTGCAGCTTTGTGTCTCAATTAGTAGCATAATCATCTATCTTTTCCTTGTTCACTTTCCAGCTGGCCTTCCTGGCAGCACAAGCTGTACAAGTTTGTATTAAAGCAAGAAATTGGAGACTCCCATCTTTTCTAGAACAAAGAGGGATCTCTCTACTCAACACAAATAGTAGGAATGCCTGCAATAAAGTGTAATGGAAATGAAGTATTTAACCATAGTACTTCATACATAGCTCTATGCATTAGTATAATCCAAAATCGTCTTCAAAATACAATGGTGTCTTGCTGTATGTGTTTCAAGGTTGGCATCTTTGATTTTCAGATGTAGTGGTTCAGTGGTGCACACAAGGAGATTTGCTAGCTGTTGCAGGGATGGAGAAACAAAATCTCTTACCTGATATTGGCAATGGTCCATCCCTTAAAAGTGCCATCATCAAGTTCTACAATGTCCGTGGAGAACATATCTACACTCTGGAGACCCCAGTACAGGTGGGAAAAATCCTTAGCAAAAATTCTTGTTTTATATATTGAACTTTATATAGTAGATATTTCTATTAATTAATCTGTATGTTCTTGCTGAACACAATTGTTAAAACTAAAATCTAAAATCCACAATAATCTTCAGTATCAACTATCTTTGTCATTTTCCTACTTCCAGAAAGCTCGGATATTATTTGTCAGAGTCCTTACATTGGAGAGCTGACATTTGGTCACTAATGACTTTCTGTTTCTGACTAATGCCAATTCAGGGTTAAACCTCAGACATATAAAACCTCTCCAAAAAAACTGCCATAGACCTTGTAGGTTTAGAGCGTAACTAAACTTTTGGAAAACTTTTGATTTTCTGGCAGCATTTGTGTCATTTAATAAATTGTGTATTTAAGTATATTTTTATAAACAAATGTATCACTTTTCTCCATTATTCTCATTTTCTAATTGTGTACAGAGTACCAGGCTGTGTGATGTGAAGAGAAAATGAGGGGAGGGAGTGGTCAATGCAGATGGCTATATCTCAGTTATTATAAAATTCTTGTTCTACACAGATCTGAGAGATCACTGAGAACAGTCTGGATTGAACTATTTCTGTTTACCTGCTTATCCCAATCCTGACACTGTTTTCATACCTCTCTTATATACACTATGTGATCAAAAGTATCCAGACACCCCCAAAAACATAAGTTTTTCATATTAGGTGCATTGTGCTGCCACCTACTGCCAGGTACTCCATATCAGCGACCTCAGTAGACATTAGACATCGTGAGAGAGCAGACTGGGGCGCTCCGCAGAACTCATGGACTTCGAACTGACTGAGTCACTGGTCAGGGGATTGGGAGACACACATCACGCAGGTTGATGAACAGTGGAAAAACGTTGTGTGGAGTTACGAATCACGGTACACAATGT
Organism: Leptodactylus fuscus; assembly: GCF_031893055.1. Lineage (NCBI taxonomy): Eukaryota > Metazoa > Chordata > Amphibia > Anura > Leptodactylidae > Leptodactylus > Leptodactylus fuscus. The sequence goes on along the minus strand of NC_134267.1, from coordinate 67,506,301 downwards.
GGCGATACAATGGCAGAGTGTGGGTATGGCGAATGCCCAGTGAATGTCGTCTGCCAGCGTGTGTAGTGCCAAGAGAAAAATTCGGAGGCAGTGGTGTTATGGTGTGGTCGTGTTTTTCATGGAGGGGGCTTGCACCCCTTGTTGTTTTGCGTGGCACTGTCACAGCACAGGCCTACATTGATGTTTTAAACACCTTTTTGCTTCCCACTGTTGAAGAGCAATTCGGGGATGGCGATTGCATCTTTCAACATGATCGAGCACCTGTTCATACTGCACGGCCTGTGGCGGAGTGGTTACATGACAATAACATCTCTGTAATGGACTGGCCTGCACAGAGTCCTGACTTGAATCCTCTACAACACCTTTAGGATGTTTTGGAACGCCGACTTCGTGCCAGGCCTCACCGACCGACATCGATACCTCTCCTCAGAGCAGCACTCCGTGAAGAATGGGCTGCCATTCCCCAAGAAACCTTCCAGCACCTGATTGAACGTATGCCTGCGAGAGTGGAAGCCGTCATCAAGGCTAAGGGTGGGCCAACACCATATTGAATTCCAACATTACTGATGGAGGGCACAACGAACTTGTAAGTCATTTTGAGCCAGGTTTCCGGATACTTTTGATCACATAGTGTATATGCCAGAGATACAGCCATTTGAAGTGAGCCTCCCCTCCCCTCATTTTCTCTTCACACAGCCTGGTACTCTGTACACAATGAGAAAAGCAAAGGAAAGAGTGAAAAATGCAGGATTTCATAGGAAGGAGGCAAAATGTGTTAATAAAGCATATGACACATGCTGCCATAAAATCTAAAGATGAAACAAAAATACCTTAAAAATAATAAAGCATAGTTCCTAGGAGCTTGGCCTATCCACAAAAAAAACAAAAAAAACCTAAATTGCTAGAAGCTTAATATACTATCAATAAATTGAAGTTTATTCACATATCACAACAATAAATAATGGTGAAAACACACAAAATTGCAACATTGCACATGTTAGACAATATAAAGAAGATGCAGTCTCCATGACAACGGAGAAAACACACAAAAGATGGATAGAGGGGACAGCCATCATATAATAATCTATTTGTGGATACTATATTATGGGTAACAAAGACAGAAACCACAGATTTTTTTGCTTCACAAATAAATAAATATATATATATATATATATATATATATATATATATATATATATATATGATTTTGGGGGACTGTCCGACACATTGATTACACATATTCAATTTCAGTTTTGATGTGAAAAAATGGCTATTTTTTTTAAAAAAAAATTTCCACTGCTGTGGTGATTAAATATTTTTATAGTTCAGGCATGAACGTGGGATAAATAGGTTTTTGGTGTTTTTGGTTTGTTTTTCTTTTAGGGAGTGGGTAATGATTATAAGTTTCTAAAAATTTTTGTACAATATAGAAACTTTTTTTTCTTTTTTTTTTACCGTTCCCGGGAACAACTATCATGCTGCAATCTCTTGGTCAGGCCTTTCTGATAAACAAAATTTTTTTTTTCTAACTCTTCTGTTTTTTTTTTTTTATCTTTATTTTTTTGGGAGACTACATACAGTGTAGGGATAAAGAAGAGATATTGACATACACAGGATTTGACCAGATGCTGACAACTGCATTTATCCTGCTTTACAAAAAGACTTGGTTCTTTTCTGTTAACCTGTATTATACAAAGAGATATTGTTTGAGAAACAAAACTTTCAGGAGAAATCTTTTTAAAGCTTGGGTTGCATTTAGAAAGCTGAGCTAGCGGGCCTGTGCACATAGCCACACAAATAACTGTGCTCATGTAGAAGAAACTAAATTGCAGCCTCGCTTGTCTTGAAGTGAATATATCTAGAACCTTAAAAAATGTCAAACTTGGTCAGTGAGCAAAGTGAAGGAATGTTTTTGTTAATGTTTATCCTTTATCTGCAGTTCAATATATATATAATGTACATGTATCTATTAATAAAACTAAAATAATTATTTTCATCACATGTGTTTGACATATCCACAGGTTTTTTTTTGCCATATTTATGTGACAGATAAGGGTTCCTCGGAATCCACATCTACATCTGTGTCCCACCTGATAACCATATCTGCCGTTTCCATAACACCCTTAGAAGTGCCTGGAGAGAGCAACGCATATGTGGATTAATTTTCCATTTGTGTATATGTCATAAACAGCTGGGATGGGAGTAATCCTATAAGGATCATAGTAGGGTGACCTTACACATTTGATCTACATGGGAAGAACCAAGGGAACTGCAAAATTTTATTTTTTGTTAACATTTTGTTTTGGTAGTTGTCTGTAGAAAGCTGCTGCCATATGTAAGGAATATAGATAATGAAAATTTAACAAATTGTATTGTTTTTTCAATTGTGTTTAGTAAACATAGACATCCCATAAAGTAACCAAATAACTTCAAATTAAGTTATAAATTCATAAATGTGTATGGTACATCAATAAATAATCACAGACTAAAAAAAACACATAAATCAAACATCGAGACTGTCAAAACTTAGACTATTGGGATAATAAATAGTACAATGACCAATCTATTAATTGATACACAACAATAGAATAATCAATAATAAAAATAGATACCTTAATCAATCAATTCATTATATTATGTAGCAAAGTTGCTGCAGACTAGTACCATGTATACAACCACCCGTACAGGTCTTCAAACTAGTGTAACATGCAATACATACATAATATATATTCACACCCATAGATATTCATTCTGAAATGTCCAAGGGCTTTCCAATTCCACACAGTCAGACCTTTTATTCTTGTTCGGTACACTCAGTATTTTCGTCTTCATATAATATTTTCACAATTTCCTCATGATAACAATTGATTAATGATAATTTACTATGTTGTGGGGAATGTTAAAGTCCCCAAAACTGCTTAGGGCGGGTTCACACCTGCGCCCACTCTCTGCTTTGTGGGTTTCCGTCTTCTGCTGACAGGAAACCCGGCAGACAGTGTCCACCCGTGAGCTTTTTATGGTCTCTGCAGCGAAACCATTCTTTTTTTTAACTGGACACAAAGTCTTGCATGTCCGGTTAAAACAAAACAGTTTTGCCACAGAGACCACAAAACACTCACGGGCGGACACTTTGCAAACCCATTCAAATGAAAAATGACTGCCGGTTTCCATCTCCTGACCAGTTTCTGGGGCAGAAGACGGAGACCGGGGCGCAGATGTGTGCACGCTCTTAGCAGACTTTAGTGATCACTTCCAACAGCCTTTATTCTCTGTTCTTTACACTCTGATACATAATGAAAGCACGACCAATACATTTTTTTTTTATGTCGGGCACCAAAATCAGCTGCACTCATTGAATCAGTATAGAATCAGGCCAGAGTTAAAAAAAAAAAAATAAAAAAAAAAAAATAAATCTGTGCCAGAGCTGGTGAACTGGCACCTAGTAAAGGGTGAAAAGCAGTGGAGTTGGTGAAAGATCCTCCTTAACCAGTTGCTTCACAGATTCTTGATAGTTGATCATACAGTTAAGCTGCAGAGAATGTCATTCAGCCAATAATAATGTGACGGTAATCTGGAAAGATTTTGTATGTAATAAAAGCACAGCAAGCTAAAAGGTACATTACTATGTCACTTGTATTGTTCAGCGTCCGATCACTTCCATCTGTTGGGGTCACAGAGATTCTCGCCTCTTCCTGGCCTCTGGTCCGGCCCTCTATGTTGTTCGGGTGGAGCACAGAGTTGCTAATTTGCAGCTTCTTTGCCAGCAAGCAATCGCCAGCTCTCTTCGAGATGACAAAGATATCGCCAAACTCTCGCTGCCTCCTCGGCTCTGCTCTTACCTCACTACCGCCTTTATACCTACCATTAAGGTAATTATGAATCGTTATCTATAGTTTCATTATTAAATCAATGTCATTTCATCATGCCTTTTACCCATTTGCAGTTTTTTCTTCATTATAAGCACATAGATTGACCACAGTTTAAAGAGGATGTCCAAGCTAAAATCTCCTCCCAGGGCAGTTCGGTCCTGCTGCTTGGCAGTCTGATTTTGAGGAATACCTTGCTGGATGTGATGTCCCAGGTCGCTTCCGCTGAGGCCGATGACTGGCCTCAACGGTCACCTGACTGTGGACTAAGGAGGTAACATTACAGACTACGACATCCAGTGTCCTTCACTAAGGTCACTGACTGGTCTCTACAGTCATGTGTGGCAGGGACTTTTGCTAGAAGAAAACAATGGAGGTGCAGGTGCGGACTGTGCTGGGAGGTAACCAGGAAAGGAGAGTATGTATGTGTGTGTGTTTGTTTTTTGTTTGTTTGTTTTTTCTTTTTCACCTCCCCTGGCCTAATTTAAAAAAAAATAAAATTTTAGCCTGGACAGCCCCTTTAAGGATAACTACTAGCATGCATATAGTCTAAAAATGACCAGATATATTGTAACGGTTCAGTATAATAATTAGAAATTTGCTATTGTACCATGTACTCAGTTGAGCCTATTATAAACCTATTACTGGATAACGTCTCCTATGGCCCGAGCCTGTTTTCTTTCTCCATCACCATTTCCGCATACACGCCTGTCTTTCCTGCTGAATACTCAATGAAAAGAAACTCTATTGACTCTTGTTGAATTGATTCTATCACCGCTTTCAGATTGTGGCATAAAGATTATTGAAATGTTTCAGACAGAATATGAAATACAAAACAGGATGAGAACGCTGGTACCGAAATACGAAAATGATATACCGTAAACCGTATCAGTACAACAAGCATTTAAGCCAAGTGCGCATATTTATTTACATAGAAAAGGGAATAAGCCGCTGCCAGACATCTTTGGGAAAAAAAAAAAAAAACAGTTGAATCCAAACTAACCTTACAGCAAACTAATGTCAACTTTAGTTTTGTAAAGTCTAATATGCTGAAATTGTGTGAAATTTCACACGGCAGCATTAACTTCAATGTAAGTGAATGGGGGATAGTCACATTTATCATTATAGTTAATCTGTGTGTACAAATTTCTATTCCATCTAGCCTCCCATACCTGACCCCAATAATATGCGAGACTTTGTCAGTTATCCGACATCAGGAAATGAGAGGTTGCACTGCACTATGAAGAGGACAGAGGATGATCCAGAAGTTGGGGGTCCATGCTACACACTTTATTTGGAATACCTGGGTGGATTGGTACCTGTTCTCAAAGGGCGTAGGATTAGCAAGCTGCGTCCCGAGTTTGTTATCATGGATCCTAAAACAGATGGGAAAACAGGTATTTCTCTTATTTTCTTTATCCCATGTAGTCTTTTACAGTCATGTTTTTACATTTTCTCATTTTTTTTCAGGTAAAAATTTGTGTGGGTTCATATACAGGATATATAAATTTCTTGCAGATGTAACAAAGTGGTTAGTAAATTACAGAATGAAATCAGCTGGAATAACTAATTTATAGAGCTTAAATATGACAGGGCATGGTTCCTGTATTTCATTCTTTGGTTAGGCCTGGTTCACATCTGCATTCGGTATTCTGTTCGAGGAGTCCGCTTGGGGTCACCCCGAATGGAATACCGAACGTATTAAAAAGCGGTTAGCAAAGAAAGCACACTGAGTTCTCTCCACATAATTCATGCGGACACCGCGTGGAAAACACACTTAGTAGCTGAAACGAATCCCATAGATTTGAAGTTGGTTTGCCTATTTCCACTTTGAAATGTTTTTCACCTTTATTTTGGTTTTTGTTTTTTTCCAGATGAAATCTACAGCAATGGATTAATATCAACAGTTATTGACAGCTGTAATTGTTCTGACTCCAGTGACATTGAGTTAAGTGATGACTGGGCAGCCAAGAAATCTCCAAAGATCACAAGAGCTAGCAAATCTCCCAAATTACCCAGGTCTGTTGACGTCGTCCTCTTCCCTTCTAATAGTCATACATAATAATGGTTCCAGAGATTCAGATCATTTCAAACCTGCATTTAAAAATTAAAAAAAAAATCAAGGTGCCATCTGACCGGCTACGGTTGTGAGTTTTCTATTATTAGATTACTTTTTATGCACACGCAGAATGGTTCATCTTTGTTTCCAACCAGCCATCGAGAAGCTATAAAATGTCCCTATCATTTCATAGAGCTTTTGTCATGTCGTAGTGATATATCACTGATCACTGAAGAGAGGGGGCGGAAGCTGAGAACGCTTGCCCTATAGAAGGAGCAGAGTGGTACACAGGCTCATATAAAGTTTGAGTCCATACACTGCTCCGCTGAAGGAGAACTTGTTTAGCCATGAATATAAAGATGCCACTTTGTGATTTTTAACCTCTTTCAATTGTGCTCCATTTTCAACTCCCAATCTTGACCAAGTATATTCACAGAAGTTTAGAATCCCAAAAAATAAATGATTAAAATATAACTTTTAATAATATATACTGAAAAAGGAAAAAGGCCCTTTGCCATAGATAACAGCAAAATATTAAACTAGAAGAGTGTTAGATATAGTATATCGCTCTGCAGTACTCTGGGGTAGAGGGATGTATATCAACCCCTGATTAGTCTATGTGACACTAGAATGTTCTCTTTAAAATATGAGATCCACTGAATACGTGACCTAGCAGGAGGATTATTATTATGTACACTACCATTCAAAAGTTTGGAGTCACCCAGAAAAGTTTGTGTTTTCCATTTATCAAATGAGTTGCAAAATGAATAGAAAATATAGTCAAGACATTGACAAGGTTAGAAATAATGATTTTTATTTGAAATAATTTTCTTCTTCAAACTTTGCTTTTGTCAAAGAATGTTCCGTTTGCAGCAATTGCAGCCTTGCAGACCTTTGGCATTCTAGCTGTTAATTTGCTGAGGTCATCTGGAGAAATTTCACCCCATGCTTCCAGAAGCCCCTACCACTAGTTGGATTGGCTTGATGGGCACTTTTTGCGTACCATACAGTCAAGCTGCTTCCATAACACTTTTTTTTCCAATCTTCCTCTGTCCAATGTCCGTGTTCTTTTGTCCATATTAATCTTTTCCTTTTTCTTTGCCATTCTGCCCTGAAGGCCAGCATCCCGGAGTCGCCTCTTCACTGTAGACGTTGACACTGGCGTTTTGTGGGTACTATTTAATGAAGCTGCTAGTTGAGGACCTGTGAGGCGTCGATTTCTCACACTAGAGACTGTAATGTACTTGTCATGTTGCTCAGTTGTGCAGCGGGGCCTCCCACTACTCTTTCTACTCTGGTTAGAGCCTGTTTGTGCTGTCCTCTGAAGGGACTAGTACACACCGTTGTAGGAAATCTTCCGTTCCTTGGCAGTTTCTCGCATGGAATAGCTTTCATTTCTAAGAACAAGAATAAACTGTCGAGTTTCAAATGAAGGTTCTCTTTTTCTGGCCATTTTGAGAATTTAATCAAACCAACTAATGTAATTCTACAGATTCTTAACTAGCTCAAAGGAAGGTCAGTTTTATAGCTTCTCTAACCAGCAAAACTGTTTTCAGCGGTGCTAACATACTTGCACAAGGGTTTTCTAAACATCCATTAGCCTGCTTATACAGTTAGCAAACACAATGTACCATTAGAACACTACAGTGATGGTTGCTGGCAATGGGCCTCTATACACCTATGTAGATATTGCATTAAAAAGCAGATGTTTGCAGTTAGAATAGTCATTTACCACATTAACAATATATAGAGTGTATTTCTAATTTATTTAATGTTATCTTCATTGAAAAAAAAACGTGCTTTTCTTTCAAAAATAGGGAAATTTCTAAGTGACCCTTATCTTTTGAATGGTAGAGTACTGATACCCTACAAGCAGGAGCTCTGGATGAGGAGGTCAAGCCCCTTTTAATTCTGGTGGCCATGTCTACGTTCACGAAAAAATATTTGTAATGTGCTGTTATTTTTTCTATCACTATTAAATTATATTAGCAGATCTAACATATGAGAGATTGTACTTACGGTATGTGTTGTACCTGAGCACAGCCACGATAAACAGCATGCACACAACCACTGTTGCCACACTGTTACGTTTCATGCAGCATTGAGATAACAAACCTATTGCGTATGATAGACAACAATCACACAAATTAGAATTTAGTAAATTTCTATTAGGTGAATTATGAGGTTTTCATATTGCGCTCTACTAACAAATGAATGATAAGTTTCTGATGTGGTACTTACTCTCTTTTAATTGAGGTTGACTGTCATGTGGCTTTTTAGACTTTGGCACATCCTAGTACTATATGTATTTAGCTTAAGGCTCATATTATATTCCTATGGATAAAGCTTACACTCGTATATGCATATATGGCACTATGGTACTCCTCTGGCATCCCTAGCACTGTAACTTTCAGGTAGCTACATGCTAGTAGGCCATTGTGAACTGCTGCATACAGCTTACATTCCAGCTCATGACTGCTGTCCTCATCTGACATTGACCAGAAACGGTACAGTCCTACAATTTGCTCAAATTGCAGTTTTTTTGACAATTACCATGAAGTCAGGGCAGAATGACACTTTGTTTTGTAACGTTTTAATCGTACGACAGTCACCACATATCACTGTGTATCCTCAGAGAAGTGTGAGAATACCCAAAAGAGTTCTGTCAGATTTGATCAGCTAAGTCTTTGAATTTGTTTAGTTGAATGTGGGAGTCTAGTTACTATGGCATTCTGGATTTGTATTTATCCAACTATGACTTTACACATATATATATATATATATATATATATATATATATATATATATATATATATATATATATATATATATATAGTTCTACGTTCCTGCAGCATTTGGCCACTCACAATCTGAATTTGACTTTAAGGAAAGATTTTGCCTATATTTAAGTTGCCTCTTTTTACAAATACTGTTCTCTATTCATAGAATTAACATAGAAGCAAGAAAATCTCCAAAGCTATCTCGTGCTGCGCAAGAGATTACAAGGTCCCCTCGATTACCTATAAGGAAGCCCTCAATTGGATCACCAAGCTTAACGCGAAGAGAGTTTCCTTTAGAAGATATCACACAGGTAAGATTAACATATGTATGATTTCTTTTACTGATAAAACCTGCCCATCACTTTGGATATCAAAATGCCTACATGATCCCTATATTAATGGGGTTGTCTGGGGAGCAAAAATTGACTTATTTGGTCCAGAGATGCTGATGATGGACCCAGGTCAGGGCCAAAGCACAACCCCTGGGTTATGTGACCAGAAGCAGTCCGATCACATGACCTGTGGGTCATGATGTGGCTGGAACCTCTGGGTCTGTCTTCAATATCCTTGGACCATATAAATCCATTTTCAGAACTCCAGGCAACCCTATATATCTATGGGATTTTTAGTGAGATCTAGCGCAGCTACTGTTTTCAGGTGAACAATCGATGGAATGACCACTATCGGCCATGACTGGCACATTATCTTATTCCAGTGGGTGAGGTTGAGGGCTAAAGGCAACCAGCCACAAAATAACTGATTGAGAGATTAAACATTAGTCATTACATTAGTGTTTTCCCTGGTAACAGGTGTCTGGTAGTCCCAGTAGACATTACATTGTCTGTAAACTAATCTTAAAGTGAATCTGTAACTCTAATACACTGTTCTATGTAATTGCAACATATCAGAGGAATAGATCTCTTTACAAAACTAAATAATAAACATAGTGCCAATTGGATCAAATGCAGTAGACTTGTAGTCTGTAGTCTTGTAGCCCACTGAAATTATGAGGGGAATATTAATGCGCACCCCCTTCTCTGTTTGCGCCCCTCTCAGTAGTGATTAATGGGGCTGCATGCATCAGTTTATGCACATCAGCCTGTCAATCACTGTGAGGGGCGGGTGAGTGAGAATTCACAAATATTGTATTCTTTAGTCATTCCTCTTATTCAGATGACACAATTTTTTGGCACAGTTTTGACACGATGGACGTGCTCCTGTAGTAAACAGCTCTACACGATCACCATAGAAAGTCAAAAACCGCAATAAACGCAAATTATAAATATATAATATTAATGCAAAAAATGTAAGAGGATAAAATTACAATGCATGCTAATCCTGATGCCATCATGGCGTGATGTGTTCATGTCATTGCAGCATAACTACCTTGCTCAGGTCACATCCAATATATGGGGAACCAAATTTAAAATTGTAGGATTAGCGGCATTCTTACCAGCAAATCTTGGAGCAGGTAAGTCCTTGCACAGTTTCTTCTAAAGAATGAAAGACTGATCAAATAATCTGTTTTATATATTTTTACATATTTTTCAAATTTTTTGTTCTTTAGTTTAAATTGACTTTTAAAAATATTAATGCATAGAATATATTTGTAGAGCAGGTCAGGGGTAATAGTCTTTATTATGGCTCTTTTTTTAGCGCTGATTCACACCATGAGGTACAGTATTGAAATCTAACCTTCATTAGGCTGAATTATCAGTGTTACTGCCCTGATCACATGATGCTTTCTCGATAAGGGCGGGTTCACACCAGCGCCCGATCTCCGCTTTGCAGAATTCAGTTTCCTGCCCAAGAAACTGGACAGGAGACGGAAACCAGCAGGCAGTTTTCAAACCCATTCATTTGAATGGGTTTGCAAAGTGTCCGCCCGTGAGCGCCCTCTGGTCTCCGCAATGAAACCATTTTTATTTAACCGGACACAAAGTCGGACATGCAGGACTTTGTGTCCGGTTAAAAAAAAAAAACAAGACGGTTTCACCGCGGAGACCAGAAGACGCTCACGGGCGGACACTGAATGCCGAGTTTCCGCCTACAGTCGGCAGAAGACGGAAACCCACAAAGTGGAGATCGGGCGCTGGTGTGAAACCCTATCTGCAATTTTTAGGCAGTTTAAATGAAGCAATCATTAGACAAGGCAATTACTGACAAGCGCTCCTAAGGCCCCGTTCACATGGGGCAAGAGGGGGTGGAATTTGGCGCAGAATCCACGTCATAAACCGCCCCCTCTCAATGTTGGTCTATGTAGACCACTAGCGTTCTTTTTTCCGCTAGCTGACCTTTCTTCAGGCAGATTCCGCGGCTGAGTCAGTCATGGTGTCTGCCTCGCGACAGCTCCCTCCGGACTAGGCCCTTAATCCGGAGCGGAAAGCCGCAACAGGATGTCGTGCACTGCATCGGCATCCCATTTCGGCAGCCGCGATAGAATATGCACACGCGTATTCACGTGTGAACTAGCCCTAAGACGACAGTTGCCCTGAATATGAGCCCATCTAATAAGGCATTTATTGACTGTACAGATCACTGAAAATCACTGTAATTTAATGAAAAAGCGTACATTACGCCAGACGTAACTTACTGGTCTGCCAATTTGTCTGTTCTACACTAGTCATCTCATTTCTTACACTTCTGAATTGTTATAACAGGATGGTTATCAATGACATGTAGATACTAAATATGAAACCAAAGTGGTTTTGGCAGGAGTCCCAGACCCTACCAATCATAATACATTCACATATGTGAGCAACCTACCATAATAATAAATTATGAAAATGCCTTTAATGAATTGTTATTCACATGCTATTCAATTATTATGCATACTAACACCGTTCCTCTACCATCTAGTTATTTATAAGACAAGTTTGCTGCACCTTCAGCCAAGACAGATGACTATTTACCTTCCAGAAGTGCGAAAAATTTCTATGGACTATATTAATTTGCCAGTATTTAACACAAATGTTTTCAGTGAAGATGAAGATGACTTACCAGGTAGGTATTTACAGTAACTCTGACTCTCTGCCTGTTTTTGTCAGTGACCCCTTATCGCTGACTCCCCACCCAACGCTGCCACTGTTGAAATCCCCTAGCGAAGTAACCCAGTTTGGACCCCACTACTTATTACCACTTATGATTAGCATTATTTTTAATATTATTATTACCCATTACCACTAATTATGCACCCCAGATCACAAGAACACAGGCAGCCTCGGGATCAAATTTAGCTACAATGAAATTGATTTTTTTTTTTACATAAATTTGTGTAAGATTTGGTGTATCCACTACTGGACCATGGGTTACTACCCCTACCTGGATAATTGTTATACTAATGTACCCTCTTCAAGTACCATACCTCTAGAAGTACTGTTGCATGCAGCAGGATAAGAAAAAAAATAGAGATGCTTCTCTGCTTGGACAAACACTCAGTAACCAGCAACATATTGTGTGTCAAATATGAGAACAAGACATGGGTTGTTGTATTGACCACAGTACACTGTAAAACCAGCATCCATATACCAGTACGAGATACTAGTACAGAAACTGCCAAACTAGAACATCCTGGACTATAATAAATACACGGGGCTTGGACTTGTCAGATCAAATCTTACAACCTTTCAGAACCATGCAGAAATCAAGGGTGTGGTGTAAGAAATTGGTACTGTACATCAGCGTGCAGACTAAAAGGGAACTTTGAAATTTTGGAATTTTAACCCCTTCCCAACATCCGCGGTACCAATACGGCAGATGTTGAGTATTTAAATATGGTAGAACTGAGCAGTCACCATAGCTGCTGGGTCTCTGCTGTACTATACAAGCGGACCCGAAGAATGGAAACCCAAACGCAAGCATGAACCTAGCGTAGGAGAGCAGGTATACTTTGTGTGTATTTAGTATGAAACTAATTGTTAAAACTGTGGGCACAGAGGTCTTTAACACCTTGTGAGAAGGTGACAGACAGAGTGCTGGAGTCCCAGTATATCTTCCCCAGGTTTCTGACATATGTGTGGTCCAGGGCGGGTCTTATGTAGGCCTCAGCCCAGGTGTGGGTCCTTGGCTCATTACTGGGCCATAAAAGGCTGCAGAGCCTGCACTTCAGGGCAGATCCTGGGAGGTGACTGAGTCTGTCCTGACACACTGAGAGTCTGGTGAGACTGTATTGCTCTATATTTGTTTACTCATGTGGTTGATAATAAGCCACACATAGAGTTAGTACTTTACTGTTTAGTTAGTGCTCAGACAAGCAGGGTTTTTGTTTGACATTCTTTTGCCTGAAGTTAAGGCTGTACTTTATTTAGCTTATTTTGTGCTTGAAGTAAAGGTTTATTTATTTAGCTGTTTTTCCTAAATAAACCTGTTTGCTACAGATTTTTTTTTCTCCTTTTCTTGACTGTTTGGGTCTGCACTGTTGATGCTACCAAGCTACCTTTCCCACACATTACAGAGCCCAAATAGCACATTAGACACCAAAACTAACTGCACTTGTTGCTTGGGAATGGCGGGAGCTACAGAGTATATTCCAGCTGGACTGGAGTCAACGTAGCAGCTACTATTAATGGTTGCTAAGAACATGAATTGGTGGATGTGATGAAAGGTCCTCTTTAAGGGGTTAAAGAAGGACTCCAGGCAAAAAAATGGCTGTATAGTGCAGCATAGACTGCTATAAAGGGATTTGTCCTGTAATATTGACTGCTGTAGCCAAACTATTTTTATGCTTAAAGTGTCTGAAATCAGATAAATTTAATGAGAGAACATGAATGAAGGAGCAGATAAGGTGTTTGATCCCCGCTCTGATCTATAGTAATTGAAATAAAGTAAATCAGTAGTCAAATTCTAGAATTATAGAAGTGGATCATCTGTAGTAATAGAATGCATAATGAAGTCTTGCCATTAATCTGCTTTCTTGATATTTTGGTTATTGGAATTCTAACTTTATATTTGCATTATTATTTTTTTTTTTTTGCTTTGACAAATATATTATTTAGTTTAGTAGAATTCCATGATGTAATAAGATGTTTGTATTTTATTCTCTCTTAAAGTAACTGGAACTTCTGGGGCACCTGAAAACAACCCACCATGCACTGTGAATATCCCTATTGCACCTATCCATAGCTCTGCTCAAGCTATGTCACCAACTCAAAGCATCGGCTTAGTTCAGTCTTTGTTAGCCAATCAAAATGTACAACTAGATGTCCTGGCCAATCAAATGGTAGCCCCGGCCCCACCAGATCATCCAACAGAGAATGCTGTTCAGTATCCAGCCCAGAATAGATATTCTAATCCAGGGCAAGTAATATTTGGTGGAGTTGAAATGGGCCGCATGTTACAACCTCCCCAGCCTCCTTTGCCTCATCCACCCCAAAGTACAGTACAAATGTCTGTCGACCACAACGAGCGAGACCATGAACATCCACAAAAGGCAAAACCTTTACGTCAAATCCCTCAGTTTGCAGAAGGAGATGCTGTTGTTTTTACCGCTGTTCAAGAAATGCAGCTGAACAAACTGAATCCTCCTCCTCCATATCCAGGAACAATCCCAGCTCCCCCAACTTCAGCAGCACCTCCACCACCAATCCCTCAACCACCTGTAGATCTGTGCCTGAAAAAGGGAGACTTTTCCCTGTTTTCTAGTGGACACTACCAAACTCCACTAGGTTATGAACGAATCACAACATTTGATAGCAGTGGCAATGTTGAAGAAGTGTGCAGACCACGAACTCGAATGCTGTGTACTCAGAATACCTATACACTTCCAGGCCCAGGAAGCTCTGCAACACTGAGAGTTTCTGCTACAGAAAAGAAGATAAAACAACCTTGCACTAGTGCCACACTGAATAGGCTGACCGTTCCTCGCTATTCTATACCCCCTGGAGATCCACCACCATACCCTGAGATTGCTGCGCAGCTTGCTCAAAGCAGGAGTGCAGCTCAAAGAATAGACAGCAGTCTCATCCATGCTACACTACGGAGAAATAGTCGTGAAGCTACTCTTAAAATGGCTCAAATGGCTGATAACCAACGGGCTACATTACAACATCCGCCCAAATCGAAAAGTAATGTTGTGAGTGGACAATACCAGCAAAGGACACCAACAGCATTGTACACATGCAGCCAGTGTAGCAGTAGCACTGGCGTTATCAGCAGTAGCATCAGTAATCATAATGGTAATATGAGCACCAGTACCATTGGTGCTGGGAATATTCGCCCTGATCTACCCTCAGCTTGTGGTCCACAGCAGAGTACAGTTATCGTACACTCTGCTAGCACAGCTCCTTTAGCATCCCAGTCCTCTTATAACCTTTTGAGTCCTGCTGAAAGTTGCAGAGACAGGACAGACTATATTAACTCTGCCTTTACTGAAGATGAATCTGTTTCCCAGCATTGTCAAGTTGAAAAACCAGTCAGGCATATCAACCTGGCTGAAGCAGGACTTACAATAAAACGTCCCCCACCATACCAGTGGGACCCAATGGTAAGTGAGGATGTGTGGGTTCCACAAGAAAGGACAGCCCATAACACATTACCAATTCCCCAGAGGCCTCCTCCCCTGATACTTGGACAGGGCCAACATTTAGATATGTCCCGTGTTCCATTTATTTCCCCTAAATCAACTACAAGCCCAATTTCAACATTCCAGTCAAATTATGGTGTTGGAATACCTTTCACTGGTGCATATAATGTACCACCCCCTCTCCAACAAGTACAAAAACCTTTATCCCCAAAGGAAACTCTAGCTCCAGCACAGTTTGTGCAGCAGGAGCCCGCTATAGTAGTACAGCCAGCATATCCACCTAACCTGCCTTGTTGCCCCTTGCCACCCATGTATCCAGGAAGCAGTAATTGCAATGGCTTGCAGCTTCCTGCAATAGCTCTGCACCCATGGAACACGTACAGTGCATGTCCCCCAGTTCCAAGCTCACAAGCTGCCCTTCCACCAAAACCTCATTTATTGCCAGAAAAACCTGTCCTATCACCTCCACAATCTGAGCTCCAAAGTAATGTGGGTACTGAGGTAATGGTGGAAACTGCTGATAATTTCCAGGAGGTCCTTTCCTTAACAGAGAGCCCTGTGCCCCAGAGAACAGACAAATTTGCTAAGAAAAATCGAAAGCGTTTGGATAGTAGGGCAGAAGAGGGCAATGTTCAGGCCATTACTGAGGGGAAGGTAAAAAAGGAAGCAAGGACTTTAGGTGATTTTAATTCCCTCATATCTAGCCCCCGGCTTGGAAGAGAAAAGAAAAAGGTCAAAAGTCAGAAAGATCAGCTAAAATCCAAGAAGCTAAATAAGACGAATGAATTTCAAGACAGTTCTGAAAGTGAACCAGAGCTTTTCATCAGTGGAGATGAGCTGATGAACCAGAGCCAGAGCAATAAAAAGGGATGGAAAACAAAGAGGAACCTTAGGACAGCTAGTGACCTGGACGAATTCAAGTGTCGGAAAGCAAATGATAAAGATGATGGTAGACTGGGAAGCCAAGGCTTTGTGTATGTAATGGCCAACAAGCAGCCTCTTTGGAACGAGGCAACACAGGTCTATCAGCTAGACTTTGGAGGTCGGGTGACTCAGGAATCTGCAAAAAATTTCCAAATAGAACTGGAAGGTAGACAGGTATGTGAAAACTTTCATCTTTTTTATTTGATAACATGTATGTAGATTATTGCATCGGTTTTATTACACCAATGCATTAAGAATTGAAACGAAAGTAACTTTTTGAATAGTGGTGATTTTAAAGATCATTTTTCATATTTTTTTTACGTCTACAAAGTGGATTACAATCCCAGATTTAGACTATTTCTCCAGTCCTGAGTTAGGCCACTTCTTCTGACCACTCGTCTTATTAATTTATAAGGCGAAGGACAAAAAACTGTAGACCTATATTCAGAATTTCCATTTATTTTGTTTTAGATACTCTGGCGCAAAAAAAAGTGGTGACTAAGGTGGCATGTAAATGGATTATATATCTTATATATCATAAAAATATTTGTAACTATTTGCCCAAATAGATGCACTTTTTGGGCAAATAGTCGCATAATGAAGCTATATGGTCAAAAACTACTATCGGTATAATGGGCATTATGTCATTTTCCAACATTGAGAGGCTAAAAATATCCTATAGATACTTAGAGAGGACCTTTCATGTCCTTGGGCACTTGTGGTTTTATATATCGCTAGAAAGCCGACAGGGCGCTGAATTCAACGCACTGTCTGCTTTCCTGTTATGTGTCCCCGTGCAAAAGATATCGATGCAATTACCAATAGCTCTTCACTGTCAGAAGGGCATCCCTGACAGTCTAGCTCAGGGGTCCTCAAATTTTTTCAATAGGGGGCCAGTTCACTGTCCCTCAAACCATTGGAGGGCCAAAATATAGTTTTTTTTTTTTTTTTTTTTTTTAGATTACAGTGGGGCAAAAAAGTATTTAGTCAGTCACCAATAGTGCAAGTTCCACCACTTAAAAAGATGAGAGGCGTCTGTAATTTACATCATAGGTAGACCTCAACTATGAGAGACAAAATGAGAAAACAAATCCAGAAAATCACATTGTCTGATTTTGTAAGAATTTATTTGCAAATTATGGTGGAAAATAAGTATTTGGTCACCTACAAACAATCAAGATTTCTGGCTCTCAGAGACCTGTAACTTCTTCTTTAAGAGTCTCCTCTTTCCTCCACTCATTACCTGTAGTAATGGCACCTGTTTAAACTTATCAGTGTAAAAAGACACCTGTTCACACCCTCAAACAGTCAGACTCCAAACTCCACTATGGTGAAGACCAAAGAGCTGTCAAAGGACACCAGAAACAAAATTGTAGCCCTGCACCAGGCTGGGAAGACTGAATCTGCAATAGGCAACCAGCTTGGATTGAAGAAATCAACTGTGGGAGCAATAATTAGAAAATGGAAGACATACAAGACCACTGATAGTCTCCCTCGATCTGGGGCTCCACGCAAAATCTCACCCCGTGGGGTCAAAATGATCACAAGAACGGTGAGCAAAAATCCCAGAACCACGCGGGGGACCTAGTGAATGAACTGCAGAGAGCTGGGACCAATGTTACAAAGCCTACCATCAATATCACACTACGCCGCCAGGGACTCAGATCCTGCAGTGCCAGACGTGTCCCACTGCTTAAGCCAGTACATGTCCGGGCCCGTCTGAAGTTTGCTAGAGAGCATTTGGATGATCCAGAAGAGTATTGGGAGAATGTCATATGGTCTGATGAAACCAAACTGGAACTGTTTGGTAGAAACACGACTTTTCGTGTTTGGAGGAAAAAGAATACTGAGTTGCATGCATCAAACACCATACCTACTGTAAAGCATGGGGGTGGAAACATCATGCTTTGGGGCTGTTTCTCTGCAAAGGGGCCAGGACGACTGATCCGGGTACATGAAAGAATGAATGGGGCCATGTATCGTGAGATTTTGAGTGCAAACCTCCTTCCATCAGCAAGGGCATTGAAGATGAAACGTGGCTGGGTCTTTCAACATGACAATGATCCAAAGCACACCGCCAGGGCAACGAAGGAGTGGCTTTGTAAGAAGCATTTCAAGGTCCTGGAGTGGCCTAGCCAGTCTCCAGATCTCAACCCTGTAGAAAACCTTTGGAGGGAGTTGAAAGTCCGTGTTGCCAAGCGACAGCCCCAAAACATCACTGCTCTAGAGGAGATCTGCATGGAGGAATGGACCAACATACCAACAACAGTGTGTGCCAACCTTGTGAAGACTTACAGACAACGTCTGACCTCTGTCATTGCCAACAAAGGATATATAACAAAGTATTGAGATGAAATTTTGTTACTGACCAAATACTTATTTTCCACCATAATTTGCAAATAAATTCTTACAAAATCAGACAATGTGATTTTCTGGATTTGTTTTCTCATTTTGTCTCTCATAGTTGAGGTCTACCTATGATGTAAATTACAGACGCCTCTCATCCTTTTAAGTGGTGGAACTTGCACTATTGGTGACTGACTAAATACTTTTTTGCCCCACTGTATATGCTCCTTAGTATGCCCCCCCCACATACAGTATTATCTGCGCCTCAGTACTCCCCCCCCCCCACTGTTTTATATGCTCCTCAGTACGCCCCCACCCCTCTGTATTATATGCTCCACAGTACCTCCACTGTATTATATGTTCCTCAGTAACCCCCACTGTATTATATACTCTTCAGTATGCACCCCACTGTATTATATGCACCTCAGTATGCCCCCCACCCCACTGTATTATATGCACATCAGTATGCGCCCCACCCCACTGTATTATATGCACCTCAGTATGCCCCCCACCCCACTGTATTATATACTCCTCAGTACGCCCCCACCCCACTGTATTATATGCACCTCAGTATGCCCCCCACCCCACTGTATTATATGCACATCAGTATGCCCCCCACCCCACTGTATTATATGCACCTCAGTATGCCCCCCACCCCACTGTATTATATACTCCTCAGTACGCCCCCACCCCACTGTATTATATGCTCTTCAGTAACCCCCACTGTATTATATGCTCCTCAGTACCCCCCACTGTATTAAATACTCTTCAGTATTCCCCCCCCCACTGTAATATATGCACCTCAGTACGTCCCCCACCCCACAGTATTATATGCTCCTCAGTACGCCCCCCACCCCACTGTATTATATGCTCTTCAGTAACCCCCACTGTATTATATGCTCCTCAGTACCCCCCACTGTATTATATACTCTTCAGTATTCCCCCCCCACTGTAATATATGCACCTCAGTACGTCCCCCACCCCACAGTATTATATGCTCCTCAGTACGCCCCCCTCCCCCACCCCACTGTATTATATACTCCTCAGTATCACCCCCCCCCCACTGTATTATATGCTCCTCAGTACCCTCTCACTGTATTGTATACTCCTCAGTACCACCCCCCCCCAACTGTATTATATACTCCTCAGTACCACCACCCCCAACTGTATTATATACTCCTGAGTACCACCCCCCTCACTGTATTATATGCTCTTCAGTACAACACACACACTCAATCATACTTATCCATGAAGAGCCGCCATGGTGTGTCCTCCTCCTTCGCGCCTGCATCTGGGGCAGAGGTCGTGCGGCCTAAACTGACGGCTTTCACATACAGCTGAAAGCAGCGATCCGCTCATTAACGGGGAATCGGATTCCCTGTTAGTGAGCAATCCAGGTGATGGCGTGCGGGCCATACGTGGCGGGACGGATAAATGTCCTTGGTGGGCCGCATGTGGCCCACGGGCCGTAGTTTGAGGACCCCTGGTCTAGCTGGAAACGCCCCTCCTGACAGTACTGTCCGTAGCTCAGTACTGTCAGAAGGGGCGTTCCTTACCATCCAGCCATGAGTACTGTCAGAAGGAGGGGGGGGCATTCCTCACAGATTAGCGCCATGGCTAGGTAGTAAGGAATGCCTCCTCTGACAGTACAGAGCTATGGACAGTACTGTCAGGAGGGGCGTTCCCAGCTAGACTGTCATAAATGCCGTTCTGACGGTGAAGAGCTATCAGTAATTGCACAGATATCTCTTTCCCCGGGGCAAATAACAGGAAAGCCGACAGTGCACTGAATTCAGCACACTGTCTTCTTTCTAGCGGTATATTAACCGCATGTGCCCAAGGACATGAAAGGTCCTGTTTAATAATATCAGATCTGTGGGGGTCGGACTCCCATAACACCTATCGATCAGCAAACAGCTCTGTTCTCTGTGTAGTGGTGAAGCTGAACCACTGAAGCCTAGGTCCTATTCAGATTAATGGGAGCTGATCTGCAGTACCTGCTCTGACCACTACATAGAGAACAGAGCTGATATTCCTGCTCTCTTCTCTGTGTATCAGATGTTGAGTAGTGCTAGATTGATAGGGGTGCTGTGTATTCAATATCTTTAGTGCAGAGATGGACAGTATAGATGACCATTGCCCAGCTACACATTATTTATAGAAGTGCTTCAGAACAATTTTAGCAATAATCACTTCTGCCTATTAATGATTAAGTAGTGTATTAGTGTGAGATAAATAATGGCTTATGTATCCAACCAGTATAAATGGCCTGTTTATTCTTTACTTTGACAGGTAATGCAGTTTGGAAGGATTGATGGCAATGCCTACATTTTAGACTTTCAATATCCCTTTTCGGCCGTCCAAGCCTTTGCTGTTGCTTTGGCTAATGTGACTCAGCGTCTCAAATGAGCCTAGACTATGGCACAGGAGCATTTCATCTAAAGTGGATACAGCAACGTTTCAACAGAAGAGATAGGTCAAATGGGACAACAAATAAAAAACAAAACAAAACAAAAAAAACACTAGAACATTTCAACTGGAAAGAACCATGACTTCCTGCGTGAAGGCTCTCGTTATTTTCTTTATTTTTTACATGCAATATTGCTGATGGTTGAACAGGAGCCATTATGTGTCATGATGGGAGTGTGCCTGTTGACAATTCTGTTGTGTTTGGTGCAATAGATGTTAGAATATTACATGGAAAAACTGCCTTATTTATAATAATATTTTTTTGAAAACTGTAAGCGATGTGGTTCATTGACCTGTTGTTTTTTTTCCAGTTTGTAGAATCACAAACAAAAAAATGCAACTAAAAATATTTTTTAATACTTGAATGCAATGAAAATGGGGTAGTAGGTACTGAAGGTTGGACACATGTGTTTGGCAATGAGTTCTGCTTTGAGGTATCTCTACAAACCTTGTGTTTTGTAATTGTTTGCAGAAACAAGAGTGAGTTTGGTTTGGTGTTAAGAGAATCGATATACCAAATTGAAATACTCTATATTTCCTTTCTAAATCAAAGTCCTTGCCACATTAGGGTTAATCCATTCTTTATATCTCTTTAGAATATTACTCACTCTGGTAACACAGTCCGCTCCAGTAGTCTGCCATAAGTGGTAGAAAACATGATTGATTTCTTCTTATCGGGAAATGACATCACGTCCGTTGGTCACATGGCCATGCTGCATCTCAGCCCCATTCATTTTAATGGGAATGAGTTGTTGAATTGCCATGTGACCAACAGACATTAGATCATCTCCTAAGAGAAAAAAGCAGCCATGGTTTTGTAATCCTGCACAACCCCTTTAAAAAAAAAAGTTGTTAAAATTTAGTTGATTTGATCCAATATATAAAAACAGCCACTGAATTAATGATGTATTCCTATCATAAACATTTATTGCATATCTATAGCGTATGCCATATATGCTTGATAGAATTGGGACCCATATCTGGAACCCTCACCCCATGACCCCTGGTAACCAATTCTGGCTGGATGCCCTCCTCATACAAGTAAAGGGGGTTCTATTTGTCTCCTTTGAAGACTGTGGGAATTGCAAAAAGAGGTTTTTCTCATGGGGGTGGGATGGTTAATATCTGGAACCTGCAATGACATTTTATAAGAAGAAATAAAAAATGAGTGGGTAACAACATTACTCTAACTTGTAAATTTAGCCCAGAAACCCATTTTGACAATACAATTTAGAAAATTAGATATAATGTAATTCAGATCGGCGTTGTGAAATTTGGCACTAAGACACATTCAGGGTTTCCATCTATCTACCATAACACTCTTCATTTTTCTGATGAATTCATGTGTTGTACTGTTGTACTGATACAAATGGCTGCCTGTGTATTTTGTATGGATTTTTCCCCTTCTTTTATGGAGTTGTGCACCTTTTGCTATAAAGGTGGAAGCATGATCTTCTTCTTTTTCTTTTCCTACTTTCAGGTTTATAAAATAGAAACTGTATTGCATTTAGATTTTATTTCTACTCTTCTTCTATGTTGTTTCCCTTGTCTTTTAACAAAAAAAAAAAAAAAAAAATGCCTGTTTGATGTTAAACAAGTACTGCTGACTTACTATGAGTTACGTCCGTCTGTCTGGAGGCTTCACAGCAGTATCGCGGATAACTGAAGGGTATTTATTACTTTACTGAAATTATTTGATTCAGAACTGCACTGAACTATTTTACTGAATAACTTGAAGGTCAACTAAAGATTACATTATTCTCCTGCAAAACATCTTCACTTTATTCAAAAAATTTAGATAAAAAAGTACTTCTGAACCGTATCTGTTTCTGAGATAGGTAGATGCCAAATGATCTGGTCACTGTTACATGATATGCCCAGGTTTACCCGAACCCTGGATAGTTTATCTCCATTTTCTGCTGTCACCGAATAGCTAGACAGAGCTCAAATTAGTATTGTAGGAATCCAAGGTGACCCTTATTATAGTGTCCATAATGTTTCTTGCCTTCACATCAGCCGGCGTAAGTAAGAAATGGCTGAATACAATTCTGAAGGGTTTAGCTCTTCCTTAAGTTGTCGGTATGACTGTTGCTATTGTGACATTGCGCATGTGAGGAATCTCATGTGCAGAACGGCAAACTTAAAATATCAATTATAATATAATCTATATATGGCCAGTCTGTGTACATGTAATATGATGTCCACATTGATTGGTATGAAGACATGTCAGTATTACATCTAATAGGATTTATAACTTTTATAGTGACTGGTTACAATGAAACTACATGAACATTTTTCCCTAGAATTACTCTTAAAACGACATAAATGGGATGTCAGTTGGATCTGGTGTAAATGTCTGGCAGAGCTCAAACTACTAGACCCCCCTTCCCACCACCAGGCTTATAAATGGGGCACACACATTTGTAAAACAGCCAGTCAGTATGTCAGAAATGTGTATCTGCAAGTCTCATATAACATGACGGTGATTTCAGAAAAAGCTCAGTCTGGTCTGATCAGAAATGTTCCTGCATAAATGATGGTGCAACAATCTTCACCCTTAAGACCTGGACCAGACTTTGTTACATTGCTGTATTGTGTGGAGCATTCACTAGTTGTGATCAGAGGAACAAAGGAATTTGGTTGTTTTATTGAACATCTGAAATCTATGCAAAATTCAGTTCTTAGTAGTGGATAAACATTCAATGAATCCCCTCAAAGTCTTTCATAGCCAGTCCTCATGGCAACTTTTACACTTTCAAGACAAAATGTGTAGAAAAGAGCAAAGAAATATGAAAAAACTATATCTATATATGGAGGGATTCAACAATTCATTATTGAAGTGTGGGCTCCCTCCTTGACATGTATGGCCCAATGGTAATGCGTGACATCTGTGTCTGTCTATTCACCTCTTACATATATGCTGTGAAATATCTGATTAATATCAGCACAGAGGTGGCCATTATTATGCATGAGTTATTAGGGATACACTGCCTAATAACTGTACTAATATATCGATTGGGTAGAAAGTAGAGATGAGCGAACACTGTTTGGATCAGCCGATCCGAACAGCACACTCCCATAGAAATAAATGGAAGCACCTGTGACGCCGGCCGGCCGCCAGCAAAGTCAGCATCACAGGTGCTTCCATTCATTTCTATGGGAGTGTGCTGTTCGGATCGGCTGATTCGAACAGTGTTCTCTAATCTCTAGTAGAAAGTAACTACCGGTTATACTTTACTCTAGGTGAAATGGCTACTTAGAGCGGAAAGTCAATGAATCTAGGCAGGAGTCAATCTGTATCTTTTGCTGATTTAGTATCCTTGCTCTTACAGTTTGGCCATATCAGGTCCTTTGTCCAGAGTCATAGTATGTATTATTTTCTATACCCTAACACACACGACTGTATACTTTGATATATTTCACTTTAATGGTCCCATGCACACGACCATTGATCTGTGTTAGGGAGTGAGGACATGTCCTATTACAGTCTGGGCTTACTCATTGATGTATACAGGTACATGACATCTGTGTGCAGTCTGTTCAGTCAGGCTAAATGCACAACCGTACTGACAAAGAGGACATTCTTTTTTTGTAAGTCTGCTCCAAAGAAGCCAATATGCCTGGCTACTGTTTTTACTTAAATTGCGGCATCAAACATCTTTAGGTGACTCTTTTTGGATATGAACGCATTGACATCTCCTTGAATATTTGGTCACATAGGCCTATCACTTGTTGTAGCTTTTGTGATAGTTGGAATGTTATATGGATCAGACATAGTGATTTTCTTTACTACAGCATTCCCACAAAAAGTTTTCCATTCTAGCCTGCTAGTGAGGTTCATGATGTCCATAGCAGTATAGGTAATAATCTGATCATTGCCTTTTAGTTTTCTACCCAACCTCACATATGACATGTGACTGGAACTCTGACTTAGGCCTTACCCCTCGTTCACATCTGCGTTGGTATTCCTTCCGGGGGAGTCCACATGAGGACCCCCCCGAACGGAATACTGAACGCAACTGCAAGCAGTGTGCCAGTGAAAGCACACGGACCCCATAGACTATAATGGGGTCCGTGTGCTTGCCGCCAGATCTCCTTAGGGATCATTCAGACAGGAAAGTAGTTTACAATCTACTCCCCATTCCGCATGATTTGTCAGACTGCCACCTAGGTTAGGTTCACATCTGCTTCCGAGCCTCTGAGTCTGCCAAAAATTGGCAGAGAAAAAAGTCTGGCATGGAGGACTTTTGAAACTGAAAGCAGAGTAGAAAAAACCGCCGGGCACCCGATGGACCCCCTTATAGGGTCTGCCAGGCTCTGAGTGTAACCCTGTTTTAGTGGTCCATCTTTCCACTGTTCGAGTCCCCTGACAAACTTGGAAGGTGGAAAGCCAGCACTAGGGTGACTCTAGCATCATATGATACAGCATAGGATTAAAGCAGAGATCACTCATAAATAAAAATCTGCTCTGCGCTGCTATTTACATCACTTCTATTACTGTACAAGTATTAAGTATTTATTACTTAACTCCTATCTCTCTGGCCATTGGCCTTTGTCAATTCCAATTCTGCTTATACAGCAAGCAGGTAAGTTCCAGGTAGAATATTCTTCAGTCTATGTAGCCCTTATTTCTCTAACCATATGTTCTCTTTCACATTGTTACATGTCCCAGAGTCAATCTCTTATTAAAATGAAGTTAGCGACTCTCACACCCGGTGATGCCATGCTTAGCCATATATTTCCCCAGCTACTTCCACTGCATGGGAAATGTAGCATT
Organism: Leptodactylus fuscus; assembly: GCF_031893055.1. NCBI lineage: Eukaryota > Metazoa > Chordata > Amphibia > Anura > Leptodactylidae > Leptodactylus > Leptodactylus fuscus. Next base: position 67,480,560 of record NC_134267.1, on the reverse strand, counting down.
AACAGTCATCCATGTCATCCCGAAACAACCCCTTTAAAAACTGGCTAGCACCTTTCCTATCAAATTCAATATATATATATGTGAAACATTCAAAAAAATAGTAAACTTGAATACAGCTCACCTGATCCTATGCCATCTTCAGGGTGCAACGTCCTACGCCTCCGGACTTTGAGAGGCTCCAGTAATATTGTAAAGAAGCAAGAGAAGACTGCTTTCCCATGAAGACTTTGTATAAAATGTAACCTTTAATCCATGACGTTAAAACATACAGCATCAAAGTCTTCATGGGAAAGCAGTCTTCTCTTGCTTCTTTACAATATATATATGTGCCTAAAATGGATATCTGTAGACTACATAATACATTTAAGACTGTTGCTTGATTATTATTTTTCTCCATCTTCTAAAACAAAGTTCCAAATTCATACATTTCATGTCACATTAAGGCTGATGCTCCGCGTTGCTGTAATGCATCTATTTTTGTAGCGTTTTTTTGTGCCAAGGCCGGGAATAGCAAATACATAGGGAGTACTTGTACTTCTCCCTTTTGCTTAATCCATTCCTGGCTATGGCTCAAAAAACTGCAACAAAAAAGCTGTGTTTCTGTAGTGCTAGGGCCTTCGCCTAAGGCCAGGGTCCCACATTGTGAAAACGCTGTGATTTGGCCATTTTGCAGTACCTGGCCAATCCCATCTATACATTGCAGAAATGAAACAATTTCAAAAGTCATCAAATTTTGTAAACCCTCTCTCCTATAGTATGGACAGCAGTATCTGGTTAGCACTGCTAGCATCTATAGTTATGAAATGGTTTCAAAGTTGAAAAAAATTGAAATGGTGATTTTTTTCATATATAAATGCATAACTAGACTAGTTGGAATATTTATGGATCACATAGGCCAGGAATGGATACAAAAACCTTTGTTTTAAAGTGAAATATTCCTTTTAATTGTAGCTTTTCATCAGCTAGTGCTTTGCTTTAATGATACAGACCTTCAAATCCCCACCATAAAGAAGTTCTGGCTGTCTGCAGCTGTAACTACAGGAAGCTTAAAGGGGTTGTCCAGGATAAGCAATTTTTTTTTTTTTTTAAGTGGCTGGGAAGGTGAAAACCCCCCCAACAACTGTAATCACCTGACCCCGTTGCCTGTCACTGCTGGCCGGTCCTGATGCTCCATTTTGGAGGAAGTCCCCGTCACACGTGACTGCTAAAGTAAATTAGTGGCCTAAGGAAAAATATGGGACGTCGTGACGTCCTGTGTCCTTTACTTAGGTTGCTGAGTGTTCTCACCAGTCACATGCAGAGGGAACTACCACTGGAAGAAGACCTAGGAGCAGCTGGACCAGACTGCAGTGGGAGACACCGGAGCACTGAGGACAGGTGAGTATGTTTCCCTAGCCCCCTTGTAAAGAAAACAAAAACATTTTTTCTGGACAACCCCTTTAACAATGTACAGCACTGTACAGGAGGTTTTGGGGGTTGTGGTGTATCTTCTTTAATAACTGCTTAATGGGGTTGTCCCATGAAAAGCATCCTATCTATACTGCTAGTTTATGTGGATATAAGACTTTTCCTAAATACATTGCTTTATCAAAACTGCTTTGTTTGGCTGCTATATTAATTTATTCACTCCATTGTTGACACTGGCCCTTGGGATTATCTGCTCATTTGTCAAGTGACATAGCTGCCTGCTCTCAGGGGGAGGGAGGGGCTGACAAGCAACGGAGCTCCTCATATAGGGGAGGGGGAGGTGAGAGCTCCGGGATTACTGTGCTGTCTATCTTCAGATTTTCCACTTATAAGCCGGTTTAATTGAATTTGGCTGATAAGGGCTGAGATAAGGTGTGTCACCTCTGTATGTAATGCATGCTGTCTCAAATCCAGCTCTGCTACATCAGTTTCCACATCAGCGTCATACTGTGGATCATAGCAGATAGAGCAAGTGAAACCCCGCCCACCAATGTGCGAGAAATCCAGGAAGTGAAGAGAGTACAGAGCCTTCAGGCTGCAGAACAAGAGTTATGGGAATACCCCTTTAAAGTACTTAAAAAAAAAAATAAAAAAAAAAAAAAAATAGATGCTCAACAAGGGGGCATTTCCTGATTTCCTAGTCTTTAAGTGTTTAATTCATTTTTCCTTCTGGAAAACGCCTCTAAAACACTACATGGTGAGCTCCCACACACTCTGTATTACCCCTGCAACTAGAATTTCAATATCTTATATGCTAATTAACCAGCACTGAGCACCAGAAATTCACTGAGCACTTTCTGCTGTGTGTAAACAGGGGGGAGGTGAGAGCAGGGAGGCTGATGACTCATCATCATCAGCAGCCTTCCCTGCTCTCACCTCCCCCTGTTTACACACAGCAGACAGTGCTCAGTGAACGTCCGGTGCTCCGTGCTGGTTAATTAGCATATCAATAAAAGTGGGCTAATTCAAAAATGGCTGAGAGAATTAATAAATATAGGGTATGTCTGGAATAGCCTTTCTAAAGGCCATGCAAATATATGCTTAGTTAAAAATCACTAGAGCCAATGATAGAATCCCTTTAAAGACAAATTTGTTGGTTTTGTTGTGGAGGAAATAATCCTGGTAACAGTTAGTAGAGATTTTTATTCAATTCATAAAATGAATTAACAGACAGAACTATTTAATCATGAAACCAATGGAAAACATAGTAGTATAATATACTTGTATGCCATGACACACATGTGTTTTCCAGAACAAGTGGGCTCAACTTTTTGGTAGCTAATCCTCCATGCTACCCAGTCGCTATAGGGCAAACCACTGGGGGCTGATAATAAAGTGGAGAAATCCCACAATAATATGGTCATCAATATATAGTTTTAGGTTTTTCAGGAATTTCCTGAATATGAATTTTGCATCTATTGCCTTTAATTTCATTGCATTGTTTTGCAGCTACTTTTTGCTTTTCTTCTTGACTTTCTGCATGCATTGCTGGCCCACTATTAAGGTGTCCCTTATTGGTAGCCATTCTGTTGGATGGTCCAGTTTGCAGTCTGATATCATTGAGACACTGCCATATTATCATTTCGGGAGCTTCTATTCTTGAGGTAATTGCTCTTATTTCACAGGTAGGTCACAGTCATATAAATAGCTATGGTCATCCTACCAAATGACTGCGTATGGGATACCCCCATGTACTAAAGCGTAAAACCAAGAAAACATCTGTATTTCGTAAACTATGTTGTGTGACATTCTGAGCCGAATTGTTTTACCTGTACATACTTTGTATTGTTTAGATGATATAGCATGCCACTGACTTATAAAAAAGAAAAAAAAAAGACATTGGTTTTTATTTACCTCTATTTTCAGAAAGAAATCACTTTGATACTGTATCTTTACACATTATTTCTATTCATATTACTTTGATTTCTCGGTTTTCTATTAAAAATTCAATCTGATCAGTGTGTGCACTACAAGAACCCTAAACAGACTGGTTTTGCAGACAGATGTGACTGCATCAGCATGTACTGTAGTATATCCCATATGTAATCTTTTTACTTATTTGTGTATATTTTTTAAGATGCATTTACGAATCATTGCAGATTGCATTGTAAAAAGAGAAACAAAAAGACTTTGCAATTTTTCATCATCTCTCTTTAATATGTGTACTGTATTAAAACTGTGCCGCAGGCACCGGGAAGATGTAATGTGGTTTGTTTGGTCGTGTAGATGTAGATAGTTTATGGTCTTGGGGAAATGACTGCTTTGTTTCTTCCATGATGACTTGGATTTGTAATGGTTATATAGCTATTGCTTAATAAAAGATTAAAAAAGGAAAATTAAAAGTCTTCATCTTGTATAGTTTTACATCAATAATTAAAAAAATCTCAATTGCTCGGTTTCAGTTGCAAGAATTAATAAACCCGTTTTGAGGAGTAAGCAATTCTTATTGGATCTCCATCGCTTTTAATGAGTACATTCAATTGCAGAACATCAAAGAAGCCAGTCTGTACATGCAGGGGGTGACGTTACCCATCAAGCAACTCTGGTAAGTAATTGCACCCCAGAGATTAGGGGGCCCCAGCTGACCACATACCAGCCAGCAGTTTGAATTTGTTTGTTTTTTAAATTGGCCATTAATGATTATTTCAATAGCTGTCTCCATAATGGCCTTACAATGGATGTGACCCAAGTCTGGGGACCATGAATGGAACATTACACTGTGTGTGCAGGGGCAAAAAAGATGGATGGATAGATAGATAGATAGATAGATAGATAGATAGATAGATAGATAGATAGATAGATAGATAATGTTATACCCCAGACATCATGCTTCTACTCCCCTTACTTTCTCATACCATCCAGTCTCACAGCAAAAAAAAGTGAAGCTATACTCTCCACCATTTAATGGAAAAAGAGAACTACAAGTGCCGGCACGGTTTTGGAAATTGTAGCATGTCTATTATATCTATGGCAACGCCAGCGGCTTTCCTGTAGATATAATTGTAACAGTACGCAGAAGAAAACTTTCTGTGTGAACTTTCTGTTGAAACGCTGCTGGAAGAACCGCAATGCGTTCCCGCCGCGGTTCCTTCAGTGCTTTAGCGCGGCGTTTCCGGCCCATAGGGCTTTAACCTTTAGGGGATTTTCAGTCCCATTTCCTCCTCATCACTGAGGGACCCGGTGATCAGGCCCCAAACTATCGGACATATATCCTGTCCTGGATAGGGTATGAGTGTAAATAACTGCACAACCCCTTGAACCCTTCTGAGGTAAAATAAATAGCTTTATTTATTACACTTTTATTTATTTTAACTGCCTTATTACAAAGGTTGGCAAATCATTTTAAAATAATTTTATTTCCTGCAAAAAAAAAATCACTCTTCTAGGTTCCCTTTCTTTTTCAATTTTTGAAAATATTTTGCTCAAAAAGAAACCAAACACAAGCAGATAAGGTCAGCAAACACTGTAATGAAATACAAAAAAAAATCAGTGCCTTGCAAAAGTATTCATACCCTTGAACTTTTTCACATTTTGTCACCTTATAACCACAAACTGAAATGTATTGTATTGAGATTGTAAATGATAGACCAACACAAAGTAGCAGATAATTGTGAAGTGGAATGAAAATGATACATGGTTTTCAAACTTTTAATCAAGTAGAACCTGTAAAGTGTGACATGCAACGTATGCAGCCCCAGCAAACCCCCCCTCCCCCCCCCCCCGCGCGCGCCTTGCACGTCTACAAACTGAGATTTTTTTTCCCCCATACTTCTTTGTATAGCTGAAGCTCAGCCAGATTGGATGGAGAGCGTCTGTGAACTACAATTTTCATATCGTGCCACAGATGCTCAATGGAATTTAGGTCTGGACTTTGACTGGGCAATTCTATCACATGGATACTCTTTGATCTAAACCATTCCCATATAGCTCTGGCTGTATGTTTAGGGTCATTGTCTTGCTGGAAGGTGAATCTCCTTCCCAGTCTCAAGTCTTTTGCAGCCTCCAACAGGTTTTCTTCCCTGTATTTGGCTCCATCCATCTTACCATCAACTCTGACCAGCTTCCCTGTCCCTGCTGAAGAAAAGCCTCCCCCAGCATGATGCTGCCACCACCATGTTTCACAGTGGGTTGGTGTGTTCAGGATGATGAGCAGTGTTACACAAAGTGCTTTCCATTTAGGCCAAAAATGTCAACCTTCTTCCACGTTTGCTGTGTCACCTATATGGCTTGTGGCAAACTGCAAATGGAATTTCTTATGTCTCTCTTTCAACAATGGTTTTCTTCTTGCCACTCTTCCATAAAGGCCAGATTTGTGGAGTGCACAACTTATTGTTGTCCTGTGGACAGATTCTCCCACCTGAGCTGTGGATTTCTGCAGTTTCTCCAGAGTGACCATGGGCCTCTTGGTTGCTTCTCTGACCAGTGCTCTCCTCGCTCAATCTGTCAGTTTAGGTGGATGGCCATGTCTTTGTAGGTTTGCAATTTTAGAATACTTTTTCCATTTTTGGATGATGGATTGAACAGTGCTCCTTGGCATGCTCAAAGCTTGGGATATGTTTTTATAATCTAATGTTGCTTTATACTTCTCCTCAACTTTATCTCCGACGTGTCTGGTAAGTTCCTTGGTCTTCATGATGCTGTTTGTTCACTAGTGTTCTCTAACAAACCACTGAGGTCTTCACAGAACAGGTGTATTTATACTGAGACTAAATTACACACAGCTGGATTTTGTTAACTAATTGAGTGACTTCTGAAGGCAACTGATTGCACTGGATTTTATTTAGTGGAATCAGAGTACAGGGGCTGAATACTTTTGCACACTTCAGATTTTCATTTAACACTGTAAACGATGTGTCATTTTCAATCCACTTTACAGTTAAGTTTATGGTTGTAAGGTGACAAAGTGCGAAATAGTTCAAGGGGTATGAATACTTTTGCAAGGCACTGTAAATCGGTAAAAGCACAGTGTTTCTCTCTTTCTTTTTCTCTTTCTTTCTTTCTTTCTTTCTTTCTCTCTCCCTCTCTCTCTCAAATCTTGCAACACTTGGTCTATTCCCATTTAATTCTCTATCTTTCCACTAACCTTCATTTGAAGGCGCTTGGGACCACCTTCCCGCCTGATGTCTTCTGCTCCTGCCTTAAGTCCTCCATCTCATGCAAAGTGCAGGAAACTAATTACAAGATCCTTTCAAGGTGGTACAGAGTCCCCTCTGTCCTCCATAATATTTTCCCAAAGGTGTCCACCAAATCCTGGCGCTGACACTCTGGGGCACAACACTATACTGTATGTCTGGTGGAACTGTCCCAACTCCAACCGTTTTAGCATGTGGTTTGCAGGATCATCACTGGGATATCAAAAGAAGACAACCCAGCCCCCTCCTCCTCCATTTTCTCCCACAAAATATAGAAACACAATTGTAAATTAGTCTGTTTTATGCTGATAGCGGCCAGGTCGGTCATTCCCCATTGCTGGAAGTCTGCTTTCTCAATGTTCGCAACGGATTGGCTACAAGAGATCCTGCATATCAGGGATGGAGGACCTGGTAATGGCTCTCCGGCAGGATGACAGTACTTGCTAGAAAGTGCAGCAGTTGTGGAATGTCTTTTACTATTCAACTGCTTTTCAGACTTCATTCTATGCTCCCTCTCTTGGAGTCTCTGCTTGGCCTCCGTGAGACTGTTCTGCTTTTTCTTTATGTTCAATACTACGGTCCTGTGTTTTACTGTTACTGATTTGTATGCATTACGTATAGCCTTGCTGTATCAGAAGCACTCACCCCTCCCTGCTCCACCCTTCACAAGTTTTTAATGCATTTTGCTATTGGTTTTCTCCCCCCCCCCCCCTCCCCAATTAACTCCTCTCCCACAGGCCGATTGCATTGGCAATTGATTGCTTATACTGTATGTTGCAATGTTTCCCTTTTTTATTGTAAAACCCATTAAAACGTTTTGGATGTTTAAACAAAAAATAAAAAATCTCCAGATTTAGATCTTTCCTAACCACAGGGACATTAAAGACCCTTAGGCTGAGTTCACACAGAGTTCTATTGGGAGGCTTTTTTTGGAGGCTGATTTTTTTTAAAAAATTTTTTTTAACATTAAAGTTTATTGAAAGTTTTTTGAATTTTTTTTAACAAAGGTGGAGAGGGGGGGAAGGCGGGAAAGGAGGCAGGGGAAGGGGGAGACAACAAAAGGAAAGAAGTGAAGGAAGGGGTGGGAGTAACATACTCTGACGCAGCAGAGTCAAAACAACAGTCTACATGCGAAATAAGAACAGCCATTGTCAATAACAAAGAATGTGTGAATGCTGAAGTACAAAACATTGAGACAGTAGGAAAACAGACAACATCACAAGGGTACAGAAGGGAAGAGAGTGCGGAAACCAACGGAGTAGTAAAAGTGATTTCACAGAAGCCAAGTCTGCTGGTGAAGTCCCTCACCAGGTTGAAGCGCAACCAACATATCTTCCATTGTACGCAGATGCAGGAACTCCTTCAACCAGGAAAGGAGCGTAGGGGGGGGAATGAGGATTTCATAGTCTGGGAATAATAGACCTTGCCGCTACCAACATGAAACCCAAAAGCCTATGGATAGGTTTCCTGAACTTGCGTGAGAATAAGGAGACACCTCCAACATCTATCAGACGTGGAAGGGTAAATTTCGTGAAGCAGAGTCAGAACTCTGTACCATCTAGAGAGATTTTTGTAATTAGTCTCCTGCACTTTAGAGGAAATGGAAAACTTATGACACATGTCGAAGGGAGATGACTACACACCCGGAGGGAAAGACACCCCCAGCTCCCTTTACCATCCCCCAACAAAGGCGGGCATAGTGCTCTCAGGACCCTCCATCAACATGTTGTACAACAGGGAGACAATGTGTGCAGGAGGCATAGAAGAAAGTCATAAATGTTTGAAAGGGAGAAGTGGTCTGTGAAGATCATGAATGTTTTTCAGAGAGGAGTATAAGTGGGAGTGTTGAGAATAGTGCCAGCGTGCACAGACAGAGTCAGGGCAAGGCAACTGGGCCAGCAATTCCGTACGGGGGAGGAGGGAGGAGACCAACATGACATGCCCAAAGCAGAGGACTGGACAGTCCGGGACCGCCAAGCAACCCCCCCCCCTCCACTTGGACCGGGACAATGTGCTGCGAGCGATATGTGGGGGCTTAGACGACCAGATGAACCTGTTAAAGGCCGGTCCTATAGAGGAGAAAAAGGATGTCGGAAGAATTCAGGGGACCGTATGAAAAAGATACAGTAAGCGGGGGAGGATATTCATTTTCAGCAGGTTGATACATTAAAGCCAGAGACCCCTAGCATCCCAACGCTCATAATGGGGATAAAGGGAAACCTTGAATGGGTACCATTATGGATAGTGAAAGGGGAGGAGAGCATACTGTTGACTCTAACCTGTGCCATGGGGCAGTTGTAAAGCGCCCGAATGCGGGTGAGCATAGCCTCCAAGAATCTCCAATCCACCCTATCAAAGGCCTTCTCCGCGTCTAGTGAGATCAACATCGGAGTTTGCGAGCGTTGGGCATGATGGATCGCGGAGAAAGCCTTCAGGGTGTTATCTCGGGCCTCCCTACAGGGGACAAAGCCCACCTGTTCAGGATGAACAAGGTCCCCCATGTACGGGTTCAGTCTGTTAGCTACCAGCTTAGCATATAGTTTAGCATCCGTGTTAAGCAGCGAGATTGGTCTGTAACTGGAGCAAAGCGCGTGATCATTGCCTTCCTTAGGAAGCACCGTAATATGCGCCTGGAGGAAGGACAGAGGGAAAGCGACACCAGGGGAGATAGAATTAAATGCTTTCAGAAGCTGCAGAGTCAACTCTGTTTTCAAGGCTTTGTAGAACCGAGCCATATAGCCGTCTGGGCCTTGGGCTTTTCCCTTCTGGAAGAGAGGAAATACCATTCTCCAATTCCTGTTCCGAGAAAAGAGCCTCGAGAAGGGCCACATCCTCGGTCGGAAGGGAGGGAAGTGCAGTTGCTGCAACGTATTGGGGTAGAGAGAGATGAGGAGAGGGTGACGGATGGGCCGAGTCTGGTGGGGGAGGTTTTAAAGGGAGCTATAGTTCTCCTTGAAAGTGGAAGCAATGTCAGCAGTAATATGGGTAACGATTCCTGAGGGGTTCTTAATAGCTAAAACATGCGAGGCTGCCTAACGCTCCTTCACCGCTCTCGCCAGAAGTCGACCCGCCTTATTCCCCCACTCGTAGAAGGAGCGCTGACCCAGTTGACGCAATCGCTGCTGCTTTGGAGGCTGATTTTGAGGTGGATTCCTGACCAAAAAACTTTGTGTGAGCTCAGCCTAATTGTCACCCCAATTCACTCTTGACTACTTCAACTCCCTTCTAATCGGTCTTCCCCTTGCTCAACTCTCCTCTCTACAATCTAATATAAAGCTTGAGAGTCTTCAGTAGTTGATACCCTTTTAATGGCTAACAAAAATGATGACAGATTGCAAGCTTTCGAGACTACTCGGGTCTCTTCATCAGGCATGGTATGACACAATTTCTGAAGGCATGCATATTTATACACTAAAAGAGGCACATGAAGGCAGTATGCACACAAATAAACTAGTTAAAAATACAAATTCAGTTCAATGGATGGCTCTCCGGGGATGGCTCTCTCTTTTTATGGTCCCTTTGATTGGTGATGTGATGCTTAGTCCTTATAGAAGGACATAAATCCATGCAACAGATTTAACCCCCTCTGGAATATGTCAAGGTAGTCATGAGTTTATACTCCCATACTCTTCTGTCTCTCTTAGGGTGAGTTCACACTACGTAAACGGCAGATTATTCTGCGGCGTATAAAGCAGTTCCATTCATTTCTATGGAAATGAATGGGTTGCTTTTTTCACTACGAGCACTCCCATTGAAGTGAATGGGATGTGTTGGCGTGTACGGCTAGCTCTGCTCATGCTGAGCCATACACGCAGCGCTTCCCATTCACTTCAATGGGAGTGCTCGTAGTGAAAAAAGCAGCCCATTCATTTCTATGGGGAGCGCTCGTATGCCGGCTCCCATAGAAATGAATGAGAACTGCTTTATACGCCGCTGATTCTGAACGTGTTTTACGTTCAGAATAAGCTGCCGTTTACGTAGTGTGAACTCGCCCTTAGATTTGAAATTTCTCCTTAAAACCAAAATCTTCATGTCATTGATGATATTATGATTTCGATTACAGAACTGTTTTGGCACAGGGAGGTCCATTCTCTTCTCTGTAATCATGTGGTGGTGTGAGTTCATCCACATTCTGAGTGTCTGCCCTGTCTTCTCTACATAAAGACCCCCCCATGGGGCAGTTGGTACATATTATTAAATACTAGCTATAGCCTGTGACTTCGTCTGCTGTCCCCTCATCCTTGCGCGATCCACCTTCAGCACGGCCCGTGGCCCCCCCCCCCTGGCCTTTTCCTTGAGGCCAGCATGGTCACCTCCCACAGCATTGTGGGCCAGGACCCCACGGCCCCGCTGCTGCACCTCTGGCCCTCCCCTTTCCCTCCACCTGCACCCCCAGCTCTCCCCTTACCCCCACCCGTGTCCCCGGCCCCCTTTCCCCCTCTAGAGTTACAGTCAGCTCCTACATCTACCTCTTCCCCCAGCACCACCCACCCATGACCTTGGTTACCCTCCCCCCCCTTTCCACATGTTCAATCTGCCCCCCCCCCCACTTGCCTTCTGCCCTCTGGTGTGAAACCTGACCCCCCTCTCTAACCCCTACCACCAGCACCTCCCCCAAACCAGCAACCCTCCCACCCCCTACTGATCACCCATGCCCCACCACCCCTCTCCCCCTTTAGCAAGCCGGCGATCCCTGTTCCCGCAACACAGCTGACTAAGACGGCATTTCCTCTGCGGCGCTGCTATGTTCGTGTTCCGCGCCGGCACCCAGAGCAAGCTCCGGGGCCGGCATCACGTTGCTATGGCAGCCGGGAGCCGTGCGCAGGGTCCCCGGGCTGTCGGTCTTTCGCTCCTACTGCAGCCTATGGCACGTAGCCTGCAGTAGAAGCACCGGTTTTATGCTATGCTATACCAGCGCTTCTATTGCAGGTTACGTAGCCTAGGCTGCAGTAGGAGCAAAAGACCGACAGGACGGGGACCCTGCGCAAGGCTCCCGGCTGCCATAGGAACATGACACCGGCCCCGGAGCTTGGTCCGGGTGCCGACGCGGAGAAGGAATATAGCGGAGAAGGAGCAGCGCAGTGCCCACGCACCGGCAGAGGACATCAGGACAGGTCAGCTGTGACTGAGGCGGCGTTAGGGTTAATGGAGACGATCGTTGCGGACACTGACCACCCCCCACCCCGCTGGACTCACCTTGTATGGTGTGTAGCCCGCAACATCTGCCGGTCCCGTGTAGCCGGCCGGCATGCCAGCAGTGTGTAGGCGGCCTGGGATGGCAGCGGCAGCTGGAGCATGTGGGCTGCCGCCATGTTGACTACGGTCTTCCCGGTCAATCGGCCCGCCCACACTTTGCCAGCAACGTATGGTGCTGCAGCGCTGGCTCCATAGCCCGCCCACACCCTGCCATGCACCAATAGGAGGTGCGTGGAAAGACCTGGGCTGGCGTAATGCCAGCTCCGACAGCAGAGCAGGAGAGAACTTTGGAGGTCGCGGTGGCGATTTGGGGTGAGTGACCCACATTTAAAGTAGCCTATTCTTCCTTCCTGGGCAATATGTCGGTGTGTGTGAAATTTCAACAAAATTCATTCAGCCGTTTGGCTGTGATTGAGGAACGAACATCCAAACATCCAAACACACAAACCCACAAACTGTTCCTGTTGTGGTTGGAGGTGACAGTGGGCTGCTAACAACCATATTCCTTAGATTACGTGTCTGTCTATAGCACAGGAGAGGGAGGTCTGGAAATATCTATTTTAGACGGTCGTCTTTTTGATATAGTGGATGTAGTTTGCATGTGATTCCTCTCAGCATCTCCAGGTGTGGTTTGTACGTGATGACCAGGGGCACCCGATTGTTTTCCTGTTTGGTATTGTATTTTAATAAGTCCAATCTTGGTATTCTGGTGGCCCTGGCTATTTTGGTTTTCAACTGTTCTTGGATGGTAACCCTGTCTCAAGAATGTATTTTTGAGGCCACAAAGGTGTTTGTCCGTATCTACAGGGTCTGAACATATGCGATGGTATCTTATAGCCTGGCTGTAGACAATGGAGTTCTTTATTTGCTTGGGATGAAAGCTATCCCATCTTAGGTAGATTGGGCGGTCAATTGGCTTCCAATACAGCGATGTCTCAACTTTGTCGCTCTGTATCTTGATGACTGTGTCCATGAAGTTTATTGCAGTAAAGGAGTAATTGAGCGACAGTTTGATGGTAGGATGGAACTGATTGAAATGTTCATGGAAGGTTTTCAGCTGTTGTTCCGACCCAGTCCAAAGGAATAGGATATCATCAATGAAATGGTAGTAGGCCAGAGGCTTGGTGGTGCAGGTGGATAGAAAGTCACTCTCAAGCGTGGCTATGAACAGATTAGCGTACTGTGGCATTTTACTCCCCATTGCGGTGCCGGTCTGCTGTAGGTAGATGCAGTCACCAAAGAAAAAGTAATTATGGGTGAGGATGAATTTTGTGAGTTTCACCACAGCTTCAGCATTCATAGCTTGCTTTTCCACAACAACCTGGCAGGCATTTACACCGTCCTGGTGTGGGATGTTGGAGTACAAGGATTTTAAATCCATGGTGACCAGGATGGTTCCCTCTGGAAGGGGACCTACAACCTATTCTGAATGCAGTGGCCAGGCTGATCTATCAGTCTAAACGCTACAGTGATGGCTCCAGTTTGTGTCAATCACTACATTGACTTCTTATCCAATGCAGTATACAATATAAACTTATCACCCTCAATCACAAGGCTGCACCTGCCTACATTTCCTCCCTCATCTCTGTCTATCGTCCAACCCGTGCTCCCTGTTCACTCAGTTACCTAAGACTAACATCCTCTATTATCAGACCTTCCACTCTGGTATCCAATCCTTCTTCCAAGTTGCACCACTTCCCTGGAATGCTTTAGCCTGGACAATCAGATTAATTTCCAATTTCTACAGCTTCAAGCGCAAACTAAAGACCCATCTTTTCAGACAGGCCTATCACAATTCCTATTCTAAACCCTTCCACAATTAGAATACCGAATGATCTCTCCTCTGTTCACGCTCGCACATCTTTACACATCTTTAATCTCAAGTGACTGACAGGTCAAGATTTCCTTTTGTTGCCATTTTGTTTTATTTTCTGTATATTTTCAACCCTATCAATAAACCTTGACCAAGTGTCACCCATATACTCCTGTTTGGACTGGTTTTGATAAGCCGTGTCCTTTGACACCAGCAAAGGCAATTCCAAATATAATTTCTTATGTAATTCCTGAGTTGCAGTACAACTGGTAAAAATAGGGTTGCAAAGCATGAAGGAAGCGTCCTTTTTATACGAATGAACTGAAAACGGTGCCTTTATTGTTACTCAATTGTCCATTTCTTTAAACACACAATTCTGAACAGCTCCTCTTAGCATTTATCTTAGGCAGTTTAAAGCTTCTCTGTAAAATTCTTTAATTCGCCTCCCAACTTCCAAGCCATTTGTTTTCCAATTTCTTTCATTAAACCATGCTGGCTGTCTATTATGTTTTGCATGTGGCAGAGGGGGTGGAAGGCGTGGAGGACCGGAGATGCCTCAGTCCAACTTATTTATTATAAGTCATACCAGTTTTAAGGAATGGGTTATACAGAAAATCTACATCAGTTCCTGACTGATATGGATTTACATTCAGGAACATTGGCATATGCCTGATTTGTTAAGGAGTTGGAGCCTCTTGATAAATGAGATGCACCTTGCACATTTCGTACACTGGTCTTAATATATCTGCTCCATTGTTTAGCGGTACTCATCAGTGTTGCAGTATGCAAACATTAACACCAACTTGTATAAAGTGGTCACTTTGTCATTGTTCTGTCCTCCCTATGTGTGTGGGGTATAGGTTGACAGGCAGCTAAACTCCTTCCCAGTAACTCATGCACTCTGGAGAGGTGTCCAAACTTTGCTTTTATTTACAAGGGATAGGGTGAAACTGGGGAACAGAAAACAGTACATTGCAGTTACAATGGGCATGTGGTAATCTTCCATGACACAAACTGTATACATATTACTATGGCAGACATACATGTGACAATCTTCTATGACATGGCTATGCAGGCATTACTATTACATAACAGCACACTATGACACAAACTGTACATGTATCTTGCTGGAAGGAACATCAGATATGTAACATTGTGGTAGTGGGGAGGTAATAGACATCTATGATGTGTATGGTTACATGTGGTCTGGAATGGGAGCTGGGTCTGGCTCAATGAGCATGGTCTACTAGCTAGAACAACTATAGATAGAAATTATGCTAGGGAGTGTGGAAACATAACAATATACGTAATACATGAAGGTATAGTGCTGGGTATAGCTATTACATACCAACGATGCTACTTAAGGCCCAAGTCTTGGAGAAAGTATAAGATGATGTGGCAGGGTCCATGCCTGAAGTAAAAAAGACTAACTACAGTGTAGCCTGGTGATGACACCAGGTTGTGGGAAGGAACTACGGTGGCTCTAGTGGGACACATAGGAAAAGGTATGGTGGTTTGCAATTTGCACAATGGCCACTAGGTGGAGCTATGACAGGTAATATGAGATACCTGCTGGAGGCATAACAGTCATGGTCCAGGAGAATGCGCACATCACTAATCCCCAGGAGGTCAGGTTGTGTACAGAATAGTTGACAGCTCTTACCTGAATCAAAAGTGTCCCTGTGGAAGGTTAGCCACTAACATAGCTTAAAGGGGTTGTCCAGGATAAACAGAAATTCCAACATTAATCCAAACACCCTCACCCCGCCCACTTTCTAAATTACAGTTTTATCAAAAATGTAAAGTTACTAATATGTGACTGCGCACAGGGAAATTTTCAGATTATCCGGTGACGATCCGTTTCCAGGAACGGAACATCATTTCTACTCTTCCTTCTCCACCCCATCATACTTACCGTTCCCCACAGAAGGAAGTCTGTACAGGAAGAAGATGGGTAAGTAGAATGGGGTAGGGTGGGTGGGCTGAATAAGTTGGGGAGGGCTAGTTGTGAGCAGAATAGCTAGTGAGACATGGAGGGGGTGTTAGAGAGGGAGGGGGATGGAGTGTGAGAGCCTACAACTACCATAATACATTGTATTAGCTAAGGAAGCAGGAAACTACACCATGCAAACAAATGTAGAAGATGCTAGGCGCTCCTAGAGAAACCCAGAACTTGCTCAAAACACTGCTAAAGGTATTTGGGTGCACTTATTATCCCATTAATATGTCGCAAGCACACTGTGTACCTGCAGCATTGGCTAATAGAGAGCAGCCAGCGCAGGGAGCTGCAGCTACTGATAGAGGACCGACAGGGGGCCCCTGCAAGTGCTGGGGACCTCGGCAATTGCCCTGCCAATCGACTCGACCTGCGTTTTGTTAGGTCCGGGCCCTGCTAAGCGCGGGGCCCTGGGTGGTTGCCCGGCTCGCCCGGCCCTGGATCCGCCCCTGCTTGTCTCCTGATGTGAGGCAATATATCTCTCCCTATTCTCCTCCCAGAGTGATATCATTAGGGATAGCAGTCCAGCCTTCCATCCTAGAAACCAAATAACTAAGAACAGTCATAACTCCTTGCTAGATGATTATAGTGTCAGGTCAGGGATATGATGGGTTTCGTGGTGAGGTCTCCAAGGATGACACCCTAATCCCCAGTTCAGTGTCTGTGGAGAACCGCTGAACCCTGCTGCACCACTCAGCGCTGCTGCATCAGAGATGCGCTGAACCCTGCTGCACACTCAGCTATGCTGCATCAGAGAGCTGAGTGTGCAGCAGGGTTCAGCGGTTCTCCATGGTAGCAGTGCTGGCTGTGCGCTCAGCTGGCTGCATCTCCGGAGTAGCCGAGCTGAGCGCACGTCCAGCACTGCTACATCTCGGCATAGGAATGCATTGACCAGCGTTGATTGGCCAAATGTCATACAGAGTACAGCATTCGGCCAATCAACGCTGGTTCTGCTGGAGGAGGCGGAGTCTAAGATCGGTCCACAGTAGTCTCCATTCTGGTCTGATCTTAGACTCCACCTCCTCACAGACGAGCCTCCAGCAGAACCAGCATCGATTGGCCGAATGCTGTACTCTGTATGGCATTCGGCCAATCAATGCTGGTCAATGCATTCCTATGGGAAAAAGTCAGCTCGTGCATATCGCAAGCTGACAGGGATCCCGACCAGATAGAGCCCCAAAGAGCTGTGTGAGTGACATTTCCCCCTAAATAAAGGTAATCCCTAGCTAACCCTGCCTGTACATCTATCCCTGTCTCACAGTCACATAGTTCACAGTCTCATATTACCCGAATCTGAAATCGACCATTCGTATAAATGGGAGGTCACCTGATTTTGCCAGCCAATTACTTTTTCCGATTTTTTTTCGATGCCTCCGTTATCGTAGTTGCTTTCCCACCTCCCCTGTGCAGTTATTGGTGCAAAAAAACGCGCCAGGGAAGGTGGGAGGGGATATGAATTTCTAGTGCGTTTGCCTCGTGGTATTCAATTGGAATCGAATACCTCGAACGGCCTGATATTAGATGGAACAGTGTTCGCTCATCTCTAGTCTAGACCTAAAGGAGGTTTCTGCATTCAGAAAGCATGAGATCCATGGCTTTGATAGAACACAGTAACATGGGAATAGGACATATATTTTTATTAGGAAAACTCTCCATGTAACAGATATGACAAACCCCATAATGATGGTTCTGAGACGCCGCTGCTGCTACGTGCGGTCCTCATGTAATACCTGCGCTAAGCCGCACGGTGGCAGCACTGTCTTCACGGTGAAGCTGTGGGTGGTCTACGTGAATTCGGCTGTACGGTCCCCGAGCCCTCGGTACACGGTGACGGGCGGCCAGAGCGTTGTGTCCTGGACACCTGCGGACACAAGTCAATGGGAAGCTAACCCGGGCCGCGCTGCCCATCTCTGCTCGTCACTGCTGAGGTAGATGGGCCGGGGAGATCTGAGGCGATGGATCCAGATTATGCCGCATTTGAGAGCTCTCTATACACTGAATTCAAAGACTTCTGCAAGAAAATCAGCGATGCCTACAAGGAACTTAAGGAGGACCTGACCCCGTATAAGGATGATCGCTACTACAGGTACTGCATGGGCAGATGTGGCACTGCCCGTCTGATGTGTGTGGTGTAGGAGCCGCATTGTGAGGAGGGGGCATGCAGTGATGTCAGATGCAGGTGACATGGCAGCTTCTCCGGAGTGACATCAGCGCCTTCATGTGCTCCCTGCTGCTTGTGATTGTGGGACCCAGCAGGTGCTTTGTGGCTGGCCTGTGCCCTGCAGGTGGGCTGCTGGCCTGCTCTATGGTGGCTATTATAGGGGTTTAGTAAATCTCATATTAAAGGGAATGTATGGTGTATTGTTACAGTTAAAGGGATTATGTGGGAGAGTAAAGTGCTGGCAGTGCATTCACTGGATGCCCAGTCTTACAGCTATAGATGGTGGGGTAGTCACCTGCGTCTGCCTACCCTACTGACCCTTCACAACCAGTCACATGACCAGCTCCACCCTACTCTATGGAAGAGGAACTGAAGTAGAGCAGAGACAGTGACATCACAGTGACATCATAGTGGCGGTGACCTAGCTGTTTGCCTTATATGGATCTCAACTATATATAATAACTAGCAATCTGAAAAGAGAATTGTTTTAGGACTTTCTTAGGCTGGGTTCACACTACGGACAGGCCCAGTGGCCCCATCCACACCACATCCTCAGCAGTGTATTAGTGGGATTACTCAGAATCTTATTCACTCTGCACATACTGGAAATGGAGCGGTTTTTCGCCGCAGTGTTTCCTCAGTAGCAAAAGCACTGCGTTTTTACAATGTAGGGCTTTAGGCTAAAGCACCATGGGACGACCCGCAGCAATAAAATGCTGCAGGAAAAACCGCAGCGACAACGCATCACAGTTCTTCCCACAGCGCTTTAAACAGAAAGAGTTTGCAGAGTTCTCCTCCACGAACTTTACATGACAATTATATGTATGGGGAAACTGCCGTTGTTTCCGTAGGTATAATTGGCATGATGCGATTACCAAAACCACGCCTGTTTTGGAAATCGCAGTGTGTCTGCACCATTTTTTTGTCCAAGTTTGTGCCCGTGCAAAAAAAAAACTATTTCACGGCGGAGAGGCTTCATACAGACACCAGCGATTTGCTTTAAAAACCAACTGAAATGAATGGATTTTTAAACTGACCGCCAGCAAGCCGCCCTCAAGCAATTTTTCTTGGCTTTTTGGCGGAATCTCAAAGGGCAGACATCAGTGCAAGTGTAAATTGCACATGACTGCTGACACTAACAGAGCAGAACATACATGTGTTTGGGGGGTTGGGCAAGAGAGATGCTGACCAGACAACGGTTTAAGCAGCATTACCCTTCGTTCACATCTTCATTTGGTAATCCGTTCGGGGAGTTCGCATGGGGACCCCCTGAACGAAATACTAAACGCAATTGCAAGCACTGTGCAGTAAAAGCACACGGACCCCATAGACTATAATGGAGTCCGTGTGCTTGCCATACGCTGCCCACATGAATCATGCAGACAGGAAAGTAGATTGTGAACTACTTTCCTGTCCGCATAATCCCTGCGGAGATCTGGCGGCAAGTACACGGACCCCATTATAGTCTATGGAGTCCGTGTGCTTTCACTGGCACACCGCTTGCAGTTGCGTTCGGTATTCCGTTCGGGGGGGGTCCTCATACAGACTCCCCTGGATGGAATACCAACGCAGATGTGAACAAGGTCTTACAATCACTAATGCAAATCACTAACCAAATTGTGAACAATGCCTAAAGATGGTGTCACACTATGTACCTGTCCTGTCCCTGACCATCGGTGTTTACTTCTTTGTACGTGAAATTCTGATTAATTTCACCTATATATACGCTGTGTGGTAAGGATAATGACACACTATGTACCCGGGTGCAGCTATAGCTACATCCAGTCCCTGGCCGCTGGTTCTTTCACTTAGTGAAACACTGATTATTTCATCTGCATTAAATTATTGGCCCTGTGGTAACATTAAAACCGCACCTTCAGTAATGCTATACAGCTGAACTGAATCAGTGTATGGTAACATCACAGGTTTATAGTGTCGCCAACCTAACAGGAAAAAACGTGCCATCATTAAAGGGGCTCTATCATCAGATTTGAGTGATTTGAGATACACATATCCCTGAATAGCGTTTAAGGTCCTGCTAATCGTTTTGGAAAA
Source organism: Leptodactylus fuscus (assembly GCF_031893055.1). Classification (NCBI taxonomy): domain Eukaryota; kingdom Metazoa; phylum Chordata; class Amphibia; order Anura; family Leptodactylidae; genus Leptodactylus; species Leptodactylus fuscus. Next base: position 67,460,740 of record NC_134267.1, on the reverse strand, counting down.
GACCACCCCATTTTAATGTATTACCGTAAAAACTTATATGTAAATGAATCCTACCGTGCACCATGGGCGTTCCGTGCACCCCTCACGTCATTCTTTGTTCACGCCCTCCTTTCGGTTCTTCTCTGTAAGACCTCCTCCTCTTCCTTGCGATGCATTGCCTCCAACTGTCTTTATTCCCACCGGTTTTCATCGAAGTCTCACGCATCGCAGTAGCGCTCTCTCCGGAGCCATTTTTCTGTGGAGAACGGTGCGAATGTACTGCGCATGCGCAGTACGGTCCTGCCGTTCTCCACACAAAAATGGCGCCGGAGCATGGAGGGAGTGCTACTGCGCATATGCGAGATTTCGATGAAAACCGGTGGGAATAAAGACAGTTGGAAGCTGTGAATCGCTTTTACGTTAATGTATTAAAACGGGGTGGTCTTTTCCAAAACGATTAGCAGGACCTGAATAGCCTTTTTAAAGGCTATTCAGGGATATGTGTAACTCAAGAGCTGAAATGAATCAGTGTTTCACATACTGAGACGTGAATATGCATCAGGATTGCCATGTGGCACCACCCTACCTATCCAATGCAGTTCTAGGGTCACAGGTTTTGTCACTAATAAGCTGATTAATTCCAAGTTATTTCTCATTATTGAAGGTAAAGACACTATGGGACATATTTCTGACATATTACTCACACTAGTCTATATGGCCCTGGAGCTGGTGGAGGGTGTGCCTCAGGGAAATGTATGCCAACTGTTTGGGGCAAAGTGGTGCAGACTTTAAAAAGTCGCATTTTTATGTGTAAAAAAAAACCCCCTGGCATTCAAGGCATAAGAACTCTGCCCTTATGTACTTGAATATACACTCACCGGCCACTTTATTAGGTACACCATGCTAGTAACGGGTTGGACCCCCTTTTGCCTTCAGAACTGCCTCAATTCTTCGTGGCATAGATTCAACAAGGTGCTGGAAGCATTCCTCAGAGATTTTGGTCCATATTGACATGATGGCATCACACAGTTGCCGCAGATTTGTCGGCTGCACATCCATGATGCGAATCTCCCGTTCCACCACATCCCAAAGATGCTCTATTGGATTGAGATCTGGTGACTGTGGAGGCCATTGGAGTACAGTGAACTCATTGTCATGTTCAAGAAACCAGTCTGAGATGATTCCAGCTTTATGACATGGCGCATTATCCTGCTGAAAGTAGCCATCAGATGTTGGGTACATTGTGGTCATAAAGGGATGGACATGGTCAGCAACAATACTCAGGTAGGCTTTGGCATTGCAACGATGCTCAATTGGTACCAAGGGGCCCAAAGAGTGCCAAGAAAATATTCCCCACACCATGACACCACCACCACCAGCCTGAACCGTTACCGATACAAGGCAGGATGGATCCATGCTTTCATGTTGTTGACGCCAAATTCTGACCCTACCATCCGAATGTCGCAGCAGAAATCGAGACTCATCAGACCAGGCAACGTTTTTCCAATCTTCAATTGTCCAATTTCGATGAGCTTGTGCAAATTGTAGCCTCAGTTTCCTGTTCTTAGCTGAAAGGAGTGGCACCCGGTGTGGTCTTCTGCTGCTGTAGCCCATCTGCCTCAAAGTTCGACGTACTGTGCGTTCAGAGATGCTCTTCTGGCTACCTTGGTTGTAACGGGTGGCTATTTGAGTCACTGTTGCCTTTCTATCAGCTCGAACCAGTCTGGCCATTCTCCTCTGACCTCTGGCATCAACAACGCATTTCCGCCCACAGAACTGCCACTCACTGGATGTTTTTTCTTTTTCGGACCATTCTCTGTAAACCCTAGAGATGGTTGTGCGTGAAAATCCCAGTAGATCAGCAGTTTCTGAAATACTCAGACCAGCCCTTCTGGCACCAACAACCATGCCACGTTCAAAGGCACTCAAATCACCTTTCTTCCCCATACTGATGCTCGGTTTGAACTGCAGGAGATTGTCTTGACATGTCTACATGCCTAAATGCACTGAGTTGCCGCCATGTGATTGGCTGATTAGAAATTAAGTGTTAACGAGCAGTTGGACAGGTGTACCTAATAAAGTGGCCAGTGAGTGTAGTTATACCTGCAGTCAGTTGTGAGGACACAGGAGCCGTCACTATTAAGTAAGTGAATCATTGATTAATTCCAGATTATTTCTCATCACTATGATGAAACGCACTATGGGGAGCATCTATGAAGCGTTATTAGCACCAATCTTCATAACCCTGGAGTTGATGGAGGGTGTATCTTATGTACATCTCCGCATAAATGATACCTGGAGGGGGATGTACACCAGCTCATAGCTGACATACATATCCCACATCATTTATACCACACTTCTGGAGGAAATGATGATAAATTTGGAGGGGCCTGTGCCCACACCCTGTGCCCACACCCTTGCCACAATTGGTTTTGGGAAAGTAGTGAAAGCAATGCAGAAGTGTGATATTTTATGTTTGCTAATGGGAACAAAATGTACATGAACTCATCTATTCGGAGGAGACATTAGACCTCTACTATCTATATCACATGGAAACAAATCCTCCTACAGGTTTTTAGGGAAGGGTTTATGGGTTTGTAAGTCCAACAGAGATGCAAAATGATGTAGCTCAGAACTATTTATTGGCTCCTTTAGACAACAAATAAAAACACATAAACAGAACTAATGAAATAAAAACCTAAATATCTGGTGATCAGGGAATGTGAGGGGATGAATGCTCCAAATATTGGAAGTTACAACTTAGCCTAAACATTCCAACATACCATAAACTGGAGCACCATTATTACTGGTTTCTATTCAGACTAGGTAGTAGAGATGCAGTTTTGTGCTCTGTTGGATGTCTATACCCTTTTGCCAGCGCCTCTCGGATATCTCCTCACATACCAAAGCCTTGGATCTCTGCAGAGATAGTATTGCTACATGGAAGTCGCTTAGGAAGAATTTCCAGCTCACTTATAGGGTGTCCAAACATTTACCGCTCTGGTCGCACCTGAACTTTAAGCCTGGTAGAGAAAATGAATGACCGGGAATAATGGTGGTACGACTCCTGCTTCATCCTAATGAACTCAGATGGTTGACTATGGAAGAGTTGGTGTCCCAGTATGATCTAAGCCGTTTCCAGCAGATCCAGTCCATGCAGATTGCAATTTTCTTTAATAAAGTGTTGAATGATGTCGGGGTGCTAAGGTTCTCGCCAGGGACATCCTTTCAATCTTGGGAGAAGCGGATGAAGATCAGGGAGGGTGGCAGTAAAATCTTGGCAGGATGGGCTTTGGTACATAAACGTGGTTAATGAAGTGCATTGTGTATAGGGTGATCTATGCTTTTGATCTTCCTAGGGGTCAGTGGCTGCCACATAGGCTCACATTCTGCCTGGAGTGCTCTATCGGAAAAAAAAAACCCAATCTTTGTCATGGCCTTTGGAGCTGTGCACAGTCCAAGAGCTACCAGGGGCAGGCTAAGGATTTTCTTTTATTTTGACATATCTAGCTGATCATGAGTTGTCCCCATTCACCATTACTGATGGTAACTGGCCGAGCCATTGAAGGACACTTTGGGTAGGCTTGAGAGTGACCTAGGGCTGGGAGGGTTAAGGGATTTATAGTTTGGGTACTACTTCGGGGTAATCTCCAAGTGCGAACAGGACTTTATTTTTCAAAATAATCCGGCTATTCCTTATTTTTATTTCCTCCTGGAGATTCAAGAGCATGATGAGACCACCAGGGAGGCCAATAGTATCTACTATCAATGCCATTCCATGTGGATTGTCCCTACATAGACAGTTACAAAAATATGTTCAAAGTCTTCCAGCCTGCCCGAGACACCGCAGTCATCTCTTGTCGCTACTTTCAGATATTTCGTGGGAAAAAGACTGATTATTATAGTTGTTAGGCAGGGTTCACACTAGCGTCGGTATCCGATGCTAATGTCTGTGCAAGATTTTAGCATCGGTTACTAGCTGTGTCTGTTACAATTTGCATTATGTTAAATGGGACATCATGTAGTGTCCGTTACTAAAATCTTAAGACATTAGCATCGGTCACTAGCTGTCGGACACTGACGCTAGTGTGAACACCCCCTTAGTGTTTTGTACAGTAATGTTCCACATGAAGCAGGGATTAGCACATCACCAACAGGATTCTTTGGTTTTGACTATTCTGCAAGAATTTATTTTGGAATCTTTACGTCTTATTTGAAGGCATACCGGTAATTATTTCAAGTATGATGGGTAGTTTTATGAGAATGAAAGTGACCGGAACTTTTCCATCCTGTATAAGGCTTCCTTTTGAATGGATCTGTGGCAGTATAAGAGAGATTGACCCCTCCAATGTTCTATAAACAGTTCAATGATGACTTGATCCTCATCCAGTCTGGCACTAAGGAGGAACTGGGTCTTTTTCATCTATGAGATTAATTCTTATACTCGGGGATGACTTTTCACCCTCCAGTGGGATCCTTGTAAGATGGCGTGCTTTGATATTATGATCAGGAGGTTATTAAGACTGAACACAAACTATGTCATTGACTATAATGAATGGAAGAAGAACATTTCCTATAGTCAGAAGTGGCACATCATAGTGACGGCTAATCTAAGATTTTGCAGTATAGATTTTTTCTTTTTACATAAAGGCTATCCTGTCAGTATTGTTGATGATTCTATCAAAAGGGCAGAGGCAGATGGACGGGCTAAAAGAAAGGTCCAATATCCATTAATGAGGGAACTGGGGTTATTGGTTAACAGTTCCCCTTTTGTTTTGTGTAACAATATCCAGTACACGTATGCCGGCACCCATAGAAGTCAATTGGATCTGTTTTAACACCGCTCATTCTGAACGAGATTACGTTCAGTATGAGTGTAGCGTATACTCAGTGTGAAGGCTAACGTTGTTAGCTTTTTCCCACAATGCTTGGCCAGTAGCAAAGCATTGTGGGAAATAATCACCAATCTGGATCCCACCTAAAAAGTTCGTGTTCGGAATTCCGATCGCGATCGTGTAATTTTCTCGATCACCAATTGGAATCCGATCTTTTCCGAACATGATCGCTCATCCCTACTTGTGACAAGATTCAGTGTCTAATTAGATTGCATCTGTTAGCATTTACATATGTACATGAGATATGGATGCATTATTATGTTTTTTTTTTAACAACAAAAATAGCAACAGACACACTCGGAAATCTTGTAGAAAACGTTCCCAGGAATGTGTCTGTTGTGTTGCAGAGGGTGGTCCCTCTCCATATTTATGCCTATGAATTTGGAAAGCTCCTGTACGTGTAATGTATAGGTGTTCCAATGTTCTTTCCATACAGTATGTCTGGCATTGAGTGATTGATGTTCTTCAATCCTTGGTCACCCTGCCTGTGACTACTGCAGGCGGCTAGTGACCTCAGATGTCATGTGCCATATTTATTTGCATTATGGCTCAGCCACTGCTTATCAGCCACAGTCGTGTGCCTAACGCTTGTGAGCTGGATTAGCAGGGGATTAAACTGGTAAGTAGTGTTAAGTAGTGTTCATTTATTATTTTATAGCACTTGAGTCTCTTTAAGATGAGAATATCTTACCCCTTCCCATGGTGGCAAAATCTCACATTTTCAGTTTTCCTTCCTGCCTTGTAAAAGCAATAACTGTTATATTGTCCCATTTACATACAGTAGCTGTATGAGGACTTGTTTTCTGTATGACATTGTACCGTATTTTTCGGACTATAAGACGCACTTTTTTTCCTCCAAATTTGGGGGGAAAAGAAGGGTGCGTCTTATAGTCTGAATGTGGCGCCTTGCATCCGCTGTACTAGAGAGACGGATGCCGGCAACGGATAGACGCCGGGGCCTGAGACATCGCTGCGCTCCTCTGCCCTGCATGAAGCCAGCAGCGGGAGGAGTGATGCTGCTATTCCGCTCCTCCGTGCCCCCGCCGATGGCTTCATGCAGGACAGTGGAGCGCAGCGATGTCTCAGGCCCCGGCACCTGTGATGGCGTCTATCCCTCCCCGGCATCCGCCTCTCTAGTACAGCGGATGCCAGGTCAGTATCGGTGGCCCCTTCTCCCCCGGGGCCGGTCCCCACCGGCCCCGTACCTGTGAAGTTGCAGGCCGGCTCCTGCGTGGCGATATCGCAGGAGCTGACCTGTTGGGGTGACAGCCGGGAGCCTAATGAGGCTCCCAGGCCTGTCACTGCTGTATTAGTATTGCGGCTGGTCTCTATGACCAGCCGTAATACTAATAGACAGAATGTCCCATAGACGGCAATACAGTTGTATTGCCGTCTATGGGACTTGCAATCAAGCGACCGCAGGTTCAAGCCCCCGGGGGGGAATAAAATAGTAAAAAAAAAAAAAAAAAAAGCTTTAAAAATATAAATAAAAGTTCTAAATCACCTCCTGTCCCTAGAATATATATATATATATATATATATATCTATATATCATATATCATAAACCACTGGGTTTTTTTTCAATACAAGGTGATCTAAGCAATAGATATTCCCCAAAATGGTATAACTAAAAAGTACAGCTGGCCCCGCAAAAAAAAAACACTCTATGCATCCCCCGTACAGCTGCAGGGTCACCTGTCAATGTGGCCTTGCAGCTGTTGCAAAACTACAACTCCCATATATTAAATATTTTACCATTTTTTGCTTCAAAATTTTTTTTCCCTATTTTCCTCCTCTAAAACCTAGGTGCGTCTTATAGTCCGAAAAATACGGTACTTCCTATTGGCACCATTTAATATGCCATATAATGTACTGGGAAGCCATACAATTTCACGTCATATTTTGGGATGGTTTTAAAGAGAACTTATCAGCTTTCCTGAATTGTCTGTGTTAGTAAATGCTTGTATTTCCAATTAAACATTAGTTCTGGGGTATAATTTTTTTAGAAGTCTCTTCCCTTTCTTTTCGTTATTAAAATGTATAAGGCTAAGGCCCCACCTAGCGAAGCGCAGAAAAAAAAGTGGCAAAACGCACTGGTTTTTTTTTTCAGCAGCATTTTTAACTACGAATTCACAGAGTTTTCCTCTTTCTGCCCCTAAGGGTACATGCACACTACGTAACGCCGGGCGTGTATGAGAGCCGTACACGCCGGCATTACAGCAGACTGCCGAACACTTCCCATTCACTTCAATGGGAGCGCTCGTAACAGCGGCGTTTACGAGCGCTCCCATTGAAGTGAATGGGAAGTGTTCGGCAGCCCTGCTGTAACGCCGGCGTGTACGGCTCTCATACACGCCCGGCGTTACGTAGTGTGCATGCACCCTAAGGCTGCGTTCACATGGAGTTTTTTGGTTAGGAATTCGGTCAGGAAACGGACTCAAATTCCTCCTCCTAAAACACCTCACTATAGGACTGTATGTTGGGGTGTTTTTTTGAGGAGGAATTTGAGTCCGTTTCCTGACCAAAAAACTCTGTGTGAACTACAGAAAACACCACCCTTTCCGCAGGTATAATTGACATGCTATAATTTTCAAAAACACAGCTTTTCTGCGTCAGAATTTTCTCGGTAGTGTGTGGTTGGGATTAGCCACCTTGAAGGGCCTGTAAAATGTTGTTTTTATGTGTTTTTATGCCACAGCAGTTTTCACAATGTCGGGCTTCAGCCTAAATAAAATGACTAGTGAGTGTTGCCATCCTGGGGAGGGGGAACATTCTTGGTAACCAGCATGCTATTCTTTTCTCATGGGACCAGCTACTTCTTAGATCTTATTTACATGTGCATGTCTCGGAGAGATTGGTAATGTCACTGTTGTTCCAGCTACCACCTGATGAGATTCAGCGCACTGCGAGCTGCTTTCTAGTGTTCTCCTAAATGTGTTAATTGCATTCATTAAAATATAATTATACTGTACTTTATGATGAGCTTCAATAATACAATTTTTTTTATTTTTCTTGTTAGAAAAATCCTTTCTACAACAGTTTTATGGAATGACTTATGTTAGCGTGCATTCACACTACGGATACGGTGACTGATTCTGAACGTTAAAACACGTTCAGAATCAGTGCGTATAAAGCAGTTACCATTCATTTCAATCGGAGCCAGCATACGAGCGCTCCCCATTGAAATGAATGAGCTGCTTTTTACTCTACAAGCGCTCCCATTGAAGTGAATGGGAAGCGCTCGTAGAGTAAAAACCAGCCCATTCATTTCAATGGGGAGCGCACGTATGCCGGCTCCCATTGAAATGAATGGGATCTGCTTCATACGCACTGATTCTGAACGTGTTTTAACGTTCAGAATCAGTCACCGTATCCATAGTGTGAATGCACCCTTTAGAGGTTTTTTTTATTTGTATTTTGTGAAGACCAAGGGCTGTAGATTATACAATTTTTATATTTATTATTATTATTATAAATATGAAGCACTATAATAAGGGGGACTCTTACTAATAAGGGAGAACTATAATAATGGGAAAAGGGGTAATAACATTAATAAAGTGGCACTATAATAAGGGGGAACTAAAACTATTAAGGGGAGTGTTATTAATATTAGTAATAATTTTTTACTGTGAAGTGGGCAGAGAGGAGCATTATTACTTTGCTGGGGCATAATGGTGGGCATTATTATTATGGGGGGCTCATATGTAGGCATTATTACTGTGTAGAGGCACATAGGTGAGTTTTAATGTCACGTAAAGCATTACTAACTGACCGTTTTAATCATTCAGTCAAATTTTATTAGGATAAAAGTGTGTGGTCACTATTATTGTATCGAAAACAAATGGTGGCACTATTACTGTGTAGTTCACTACTACCGTCTGCAGCACAGCTAATGTTTTGTACAAAATATGAGGCACTGTCTTGTAGTATTTGTTTTCAGTGGCAATATAGCATCTGTATAGAGGTGGTATCTGTCACTGTATGGCGGTAATATTGATATTTGTACAGTGGCAGTAGCTATAGTGTGGTATTATTATGTCACTATCTATTTGTAATGGGCACTGTCATAGTTTTGGCTTTTTTTTTGGCCCTTGTATAGATGTACGGTATGATTGATAACATTAGTGCATGGTGTGCTTTGTGCCATACCAGTATGGATTTAATATTTACATTTGCAACTTTCTTTTATGTGTAGGGAGTCAGACCTTGTGCCCCTTTTGTTTCTAAGACCCTGACAACACCTGAGTGCTAGAAATCAATGCAGTAGCACTACGCACAGTCTGTACTGTCTGTTGGAACAATATGTCAGAATTTGGGGCCCCACTTTTAATTTGACCCAGGGCCACACTTTGTCCAAAACCAGCCCTGGATGTAACATATGTTTCAATTGTCTGTCATTGCCAAAACAACCCTGTGTTTTTTTCAGCATCAGTGAAGTATGTCCGCAAAAACCAACAGAGTGTCTTCAGTGTGTGATCCTAGTTTACGGATCCACAATGAAAAAACACAGGCGACATCTATTGATATCCCTAGCTTGTCCGAGAAAATGGACGACACACTACTGAAACACTGAGTACATCAGTGTGCCATCCTAGGTTTTTAGTCTCTCATAGGCTTCTATGGGTGGGTCCATTCTGCAAAAACTGAACAGAATAGGACATATCTGATACGGTGCGGAATCACAGCTTACACACTGGTCAGTGAAAAATTTGGTTGTGTGCATGTACCCATAGAAATGAATGGGTCAGTGTGCAATCCGCAAAAAAACAAGGATAGCACACGGATCCTCTGCAAGGGGCCTGTGATCACCACTAGAGCCAGTGAGCGTGAGTCAGTGGCATGTCACAGCTCCAGACAATGTAAATAGGAACTGGAGGGGGCTATGGAGTTGCTGTACTGAAGCTGCAGGGGATTAGGGGGTGACGTGTCCTCTTTTCACAAGAACGAGAAATTCCTCTTTATTTTCCGCCGCATTATAGCCACAATGTCGGCATTCCATTACGGCTTTCCACTGCTGAATTTTGCCCCAAAATCTTCAGCAAATTACTACCCTCGCACAAATTACACCTTTCATTTTTCATCGCGGTGGTGCCGCATCCTGTCTGTGAATCGTTTCATTTTTCATGCCAGAGACAGACAAGCAGGAGCATAGGTGCAGCGGTAAGAGTCGCTACTGGACCTAAGGGGGCCCAAAAGGTTCTTCTGCCACCTAAAATAAGCTACTATTCTAAATGGCACAAGGTAGGTAGGCCTTAGAGTCCATTCACACGGAGTTTCTGTGTGCGGATTCGGACGTGGAATTCGCGCAGAAAAAAAAGCCTCCCATTGACTTCAATGGGTTTCTTTTTCTGCGACGGAGGCTTTTTACCGCGCGGATTCTTTTGCAAATTCCACGTCAGAATGCACGCACAGAAACTCTGCGTGAATGGACCCTCACAGATGTTGCATGGGGCCCAGGAGCTTCAGTACTGCGTCTGTATGGTAGTATGCCTGTCGCACTACCCACATGGGGGGCACGAGACCCCTTTTTATGCCACTTCTTTTTTTTTTTTTTATATCAAACACCGAAGTGCATAAATGATGACTGAACATGTAAGGCCAGGGCTCTATGGGACATAAACGCCACGATTTGCCCGCAGCGGAGACGCTGCGGGAAAAATCACGGCGTTTTACAGTGCAAGCAAAGGGGATGGGATTCATGCGAATCCCATGCACACTTTGCGGAAGAAATCGCAGCGCGGACACGTTGTGGCTTTGCAAATCACAGCATGTCAATTATATCTATGGAAACGGCTTTCCCGTAGATATAATGTTAAGAGAAAGTCCGCAAAGGAAAACTATGTGAACTTTCTCTTAAAAACGCTGCGGAAAGCACCGCAGTGCGTTCACGCCGCGGTTCTTACCGCAGCGCTTTTGCGCTGAGATTACAGCCCGTTCACACGGAGTAAACGCGTGTGTATTTTGCCAAAATACACGTGTAAAAATAAGACTCCCATTGACTTCAGTGACATTATAGATGTGTATTTTGATGGGGTTTTTTTATTACATGTGTAAAAAAATGTCATTCAAGTCAATGGGAGTCTTATTTTACACATGTATTTTTTTATATGTTTTGCCAAAATACACGTGCGTTTACTTCGTGTGAACGGGCCGTATTGTCTGATTTACACACTGAGGCATTTCTGCTGTTTTACATTACTGACAGACTTGTGGATGGGACATCCCTATGTTACTGGAGCTCTGCCAGTAAAGAGAGGAAAACATTCCCTTCCACAAGCTGTGTCCTCGGTATTAGCATTGCCGGTGGTGACAGAACTGAGGGCATTATTCCAGAAAGCAACATGGCCGCCGTATACTCCATTTGTCCATTCCCAGTCTGAAGGAGGCAGTGGGAGCGGGTGACGTACACGGAACAGGGCGTTCTCTAAACAATCGTGGTTGAGGCACTGTTAGCAGTGAGTTGGCAGCACCCTGGAACAGGACGTTGTGAGGGATCTCGGCTGTGTAGGGGCGCCATGGAGCCGTGAGTATAGGGATTACTGCGGGGAGGGGGATTAAGGAGAGCACCGCGTTAACCCTTTCCTCCCTCGTTTATGGATGGCATGAGTGTGCTATGAGTGTACCTGCCCCTCTCTTCTGTGTGTGCTCCATGGGAAGGACCTCATACCAAGTGCTGTAGCAGCCAGGTAGGGCAGCCCATGTAGCAGCCTCTTGTATGGCATCAAAGTGTCTGGTTGTGAGAGACTGAAATGTTCATAGAGAAAACGTGACTGTTTCCACATACATGTAGCCTGTCAGGTATGGATACACCTGTGCTGTAGGGGGGCCAAAGCATCAAGAACAGGGATAATGTGCAATATGCAAAAAACTGAAGAAAATCAGTGAATGAGATTTCTAAATACATGAGGTAAGAACGGTGCAAGAACCTGCGCTGGCACCTGCACCAGTGACTGACTGACATTATCTGCTTACATGGAAGGGTGTGTGCCCTGGCACACTGCTAGACCTTTCCCTATGCCCTAACCCCAGCGTCTGGTATAATTGTCATCACTAAGATGGTGGGTTATTCCCTAGAAGGCTATATGGACATATGTGTGTTTTTGTGTGTGTGTATATATATATATATATATATATATGTGTATATATATACACATACACACACACAGAGTAGTCATGGGAGCTGTGACTGCCGCAGTGGCAGAGTCTTTGTCCCCGAGGACTCTGCTCAGCCATGAATGACTTTGCCCATTCAGTGGTATATATGTACAGAAATGGCATACAGTGAGATAAAGCAGTAAACGACCAGTTTAAAGGGGTTGTCCAGTTTTCAGAACCGTTTCCTTGCAGGTAGCCTGGTAGTGAGCGAAGTGCAGGGGCCACATTAACTGAAGAACTAGTAGCAAACAATGCAGATTGAAGTGGCGGTGTACATGTAACAGCCAATCAGCTGCCAGCTCTTATTTCTGTAAGCCAGGTTAGTAAATGAAAGCGTCGATCTTATTGGCACGTCCTCTACTTTTGCCTCCAGGACCGTTACCTTGAGTTGTTATCCTTAGAGCCCCTGTACACATCTTCAGATGTCTTCCCTTTGTTTTCATACCCTGATACTTTTTGTCATGCATTGTATGTTTCTATTCAGTTCCCCATTTACCTACTCCAAATCCACATAAAAAGATTAAAAATCATCTAAGTTGTAGTTGGACAATTTTTCATACGTGGGAAGTTCTGTATGTCCAAGGAAGAGACGGACTTGGAAACCATTGGGGACACTTTTATCAATGTCTGTGTCCTCCACAACATAGACTCAAATGGGTTCAATGCTGTGATTTTATTTTTTTGCATTGTGTGCCTGTGATAAAACAGTTATGTGACTTGTAGCATTCAGTGCTGTGGGTCCGTGTCTTGTCCATTGTGGACACATATGGCATATCTTGGCCATAGGGGTCAACTGGCCTTCCTAAGGAGCATATACATTATTTGTATACCATAGTATAACCACTAGGAAAGAGCTGCGGGTTTTGCCCACAAGATGCACACAAGCTATTTGTATGGCAGGCGATACAGTCAGCTGATCGGGTGAAGCAATAGACACCTTGTATCTGCTATAAAGTAAAGTTCATTGTGCACGCTGTACTGTAATGTTGGAAGTGTCACAGCAGATTCTGACTAGCTTTTTTGGTGGTCAGCCAGGGTTTTGAGTATCAGTGAGATGATACAGTAGTAGGGATTTTTCTTTAAACGTTAGCCATATTTTTCTGTGAATTTTGAGGGGCCATAGCCTGCATCCGCTATGATTGAAAGGGTCCTGGTACCTGATCTCACAGATTCCTTCTTATGCTGTCCATGAACATAAAATATTGTCTGAACCTGCTAACACTTTTGAGGCCAAATAGTAGATCACAAATTGTTGGTAGAACTCAAAATGGGGATTATACCATCTGCAGTAGGACATATTGTAGATATGAATCCATACCATGCCATTACATCTGTCCCCCCCATTTGCCAAGATTATGAACACTGTTCACATGTATTTCACTGTATGTCTGTTTTTTGTCACAATACAGAGATAATACTCATACCCAAGTCTGTAACAAGAGGGGCATTCTCTACTTACTGAAATAAGGGAATTCTTAAATATTAGGGCAGTGACATTATGGAACCCTCTCCCAGAGGAAGCTAGCATGGAGAGTTCACAAAATAACATCAAGGAGATGTTATTTCTAGATGTATTTCTTGAGTGTGACTGTATTATGGATGATGATGTCTTTACGTTTCTGGAGATACGTTATTTATCCAGGGATTTATTCTTGTTTGGTGTCAGGAAGGATTGTTAACCTAAGGAAATTAACCTTTATCTGCTGGGCAGGGGGATCACTTGTGAAACATTCTGAAACAATTATTGCTGAGTGGGTTGCATAACACAAGCTGCCATGCAATGCGGTCTAAGAAAGTATGTGTGGGACCTAAGGAAAAGGATATTCCTAGTAGCAGTATGTGTATGTTTTGTTAAAGGGATGCTATCATTAAAATGCTATTTTTTCTCTCTAACTCATAGGAATAGCCTTAAGAAAGGCTATTCTTCTCCTACCTTTAGATGTCTTCTCCACGCCGCCGTTCAGTAGAAATCCTGGTTTTCTTCTGTATGCAAATGAGTACTTTCGCAGCACTGGGGACGGTCCCCAGCGCTCAAACAGCACTAGGGGCGTCCCCAGTGCTGCGAGAAAACTCTCCAGCGCCACCTCTATCTTCGCCAGGAATGGCCTCTCCCTGCGTTGTCTTCTGGTGCTTGCTTCAAACTTCTCAGCATGAGCAGTTGGCTCTGCCCTCGGGCAGAGCCGACTGCGCATGCCCGCGGCAATTTTCCTATGGCCGCTTACACAGTAAACTGGTGTAAGCAGCCATTTTCTTGTTGCTGGGGTAAGCGGCCACAAGAAAATGGCCGCGGGCATGTGCAGTCGACTCTGCCCGAGGCCCGATGGCAGAGCCGACTGCGCATGCCTAGAAGTTTGAAGCCAGCGTTGGAAAAAGATGAAGGGAGAGGCCGTTCCAAAAGAAGATGGAGGCGGCGCTGGAGAGTTCTCTCGCAGAATTGGGTACGCCCCCAGTGCTGAATGAGTGCTGGGAACCGCCCCCAGTGCTGCGAGAGAACTCATTTGCATACTGAAGAAAAAGGGATTTCAACTGAACGGTGGTGTAGAGAAGACATCTAAAGGTAGGAGAAGAATAGCCTTTGTTAAGGCTATTCCAATGTGTTAGGGACAAAAAAAGTAGCATTTTAATGATAGAATCCCTTTAAAGGGGTTTTTAAGGATTGATGACCTTTAAGTCATGGAAAACCCCTTTAAACTCAACCGAACTCTAGTTAATGCTATCTATAATGTTCACTACTTCCTTTTATATGAAAAGGGCATTATACGTATTTAGCTTAAATTCCCAGTTAGGGCTATTCCCGAGCTGAACAGTGACTAGAACAAGAATTTCCTGTCTCCATTCACTACCTGCTGAACCTGATGGCCTATAACTTTAGGAGAGGGAAGAGCTGTTTGCAGTACGATATACAATCTCTAGGCTGATCTTGCATTCTTTATTTATTCAGCGATTATCTATAAGGTCTTATTCACACGAAAAGTACTTTTTTCGCGGCCGAGGATAATCTATTTCACAATGGCATTGTGGGACTGTAGAATCTTGTGGCGTGAATGAGCTCTAGAACATAGTTCAGATTATAATAAATAATGTTCCAGTTCACATGTTTTAGCGAGTCTGAAGTGTGCAAGTGTGGTGGCCAGTTTTCCATTGTAATCTGTCCCTTGTTTTAGTGTATTAAGCTCTAAATGAAGACTGGGTTTTATTTTTGGCAGTGGTGGATCAGATGATTTTTTTGTTTTGTTATATCATACCTTGAAATCCTGCAAGAAATCTATGCAACTACTTCATTGAGACTTGGTTAATACAAACACCACAAGTGTGGGAGGAATAGTGGGCATACCCTTTCCTGTCTGTTGTACTAGGTGGCGCACGACTAGTGAAACAAATCGTACAGGAAATGCATGCATGTCAAAGATCACTGATAGTACGGCTAGTATGCTCTTGTCATGACTTCTGCATTATATAAGATATATATATATATATATATATATATATATGTATATATATGCAAACCTGATTCTACAGCAGTGTTATATATGTGCACACTTGCCTTTGTGTTGCAGACAAGTATATAGCTACAATATTATGACTGGTGAAGGTGTCCAGACAGGGTTCTGCAAGAATTGTGATGTCATGTGTGCCTGACCTTTGCCCTGTGATGTGTGCTTTACTTCTCTACTATATACTGCACCGCTAAGCATTACCCATTAACCCTTTGAACTGGGCACCTTCCTTAGTATCTCCTGTTCCTAAATAAATATTAGTCTTGTAGGTTTGGACATACAGGTATACCGCAAGGAAAGTTAGTTAAAGGTAGTTACACATAGCTGTTGTCTCAACCATGACACTGTGTAACATGTTGTATTCTTTTAAATAAATATTTGAAATAACATACAAGTATCAGGGAGTCACTGAAGAGTGAAATTTTTATTCTGCTTTATATTAATAGACAATGAAGATATTAAAGGGAGTCTGTCAGCAGGAAAATCCTTATCAAAGTAATAACAGTACCCTGTGGAGCAGGTTGTACATTTTCCAAAGATATCATTCTAAGGCCCCTTGCAGAGGACTATTTGCTGGCCGTGCTTCCATGACCCCATTCAATTCAATGAAAAGGAGCTGCGGAAGCATGACGGCAAAACTGGACAGTGCGTGGTCGCGTGTCTGAGCCAACAGATATGTATGCGTCAGTAGGCTATCTAGGAAAAACCTGAATAGCACACTTAACTACTCCACAGTTATCTGCTTTGCAACTCCATTTTCTTGAAAATCAAGATTTTATTCTTATGCCGGTTACCTGAAAATGGCTTTAGAGGCATGTCATCTTCTGCTGGGGTTCCATTCTTTGCTCTAGGTAGCCGCCACTCCCTCCCAATTGCTTGAGTGACATCTGCGACCTCTTCCACTTTTTCACAATTTGTCTGCACTTGGGTGGCGCTCTAGAGTAGATAAAAATACCACTAAAGCCCTTTTCAGTTAATTTGCATACCAATACAATACAGATTTTCATGAAAATGAAGCTGTAGTGAAAGATAACCTTGGATGTCCTACAAGGTACTGTCATTAGTTTTACCAATTTTTCTGTTCATAGACTCCTTTTAAGTGATAGGTTCTACTCTAGTAGTCACTACCAATACTCCTAGGTAAATGAGAAATCACTTGTCAGTCTCTCACGTCTAGCCACATGAGCTATGCCCCACTGCGACTTAGAAAACTGCAGAGATGAACATTGTCTATTAAATACAATAGACCTCTTCAATGGGTTAAAGGTGTAAAATGATCAGACATAATACACTTTATTGTTGCAAAGTGCCTGAAATCCCGCATTGTCACTTCTAGATTGTGTTTAACACATGAGAGGGTTGCCTGTATCTGCTTGTGAACAGAGCTGTGTGTGAAGGTTGCTGGATTACGATCTGGCTTTAATAGCTGGGCAGTCCTACTCAAAGACTGACAGCCTTCCTTATATGCACATGCATACAGAGGCCGCCAACTGGATGAGCAGGTATAAGAGGGTACCTGAGGCTTCATGACAAGGTAAAATATATTCAGGGTCTTGCTGGAAGTCTGTTCTGTGGCTGTATAAGCCATTACACGTGCTTCCTTATCAGCTTATTTGCTGCTAATAGCCCCATTATGGATTCAGCACATTCATTACAGAGGCATGTACAATAAAGAGCAGTGTGCCAACTTCACTATCCATTATTACTAATATTGACTTCCTTATATATAATTCTGCCAGGAGTAACTGTAAAATAGCAAATAAATAGCTAAAAAAGAAAAGCTGAAGAAAACGTGATATAGGAGATCCAGGAACACTGGGCCGGAAATATAGGACATAATGCAGCTAAAAAGAATAATAAATAATAAGTCTGAGGAGAGCAGCTTGCTGTCTGTGACCAACATCTCATCTGTACTAACACAAGCAGCCAGCAGTAGATGCAAGTACATAAATAGACTTTTCTTAGCCCTCATGCACACAACCGTAATCCACAATTGCAGATTAAAGTACTGATCTATACATTTAAATGGACCCATGGACACCGCCATAGTTTTTCGGCTGTGTGTCTGGTCTGAATTGATGAGCCTCGTATTATAGAACAGATCCCATACCTGTCCATAATTGCGACTCGTTTGGATCTATTGATCAATGAAAACCATGAATGGCACACATACCAATCCACGTGTCATTCGGGATGGAACTTTAAATATTAAGGCGGGGCCCCACGGGTTGGAAACGCTGTGATTTTCCCATGGCGGATACATCGCGGGAAAAATCGTGGCATTTTCCAGTAAGTGCAAACTGAATGGGATTCTAGCGAATCTCATGCCCACTTTGCGGTAAAAACCCATAGATATAATTGTAACAGAAAGTCCACAGAGGAAAATACCGCAAACTTTCTGTTTAAAGTGCTGCAGGAAAAACTGCAATGCGTTGCTGCTGCACTTTATTGCTTCAAATTGTCCTGTGGGGCCTTAGCCTAAAGAGGTTTTCTTGTAGATAACGGCAACAAAGTCACATGGTCAATTAAAGGACCACTAAACCCAGAATTGATATTATGAACAGCTAGTATTTATATTGTATATATGATCTGTAAATATAGAAATGTATATCCACCATTGGCAATGACTGGTAATAGTGTGGCATCACAGTTTAAGGGTACCCTAAAAATTTACACCAAGCATATCATCATTCTGCCTGTTTTAGCAAGCTAAGCCTCATGTTCTTATTGTACCTGAATTGGCTGCCTGAACCCCTGCCCATTGGTATTGTGTATGTGCTGTATTTACGCAAGCCATATCCTCTGCTCAGCTGCTAATGCTCTGTACCTGCTGCATAGCAATAGCTACAGTCTACATGTTCACTGTGAAATGTTCCCAGTAGAAATCTCACGTTGGTGTGTAATTGTTGCTAATGTTATATATTCTCTTATTTCTTACAGGTTGGCCCCCATGCGCCTGTACACGCTGTCAAAGCGTTATTTTGTGTTGGTCTTTGTTGTTTTTTTCCTGTGTTTTGGATTAACCCTCTTTATTGGAATAGCGGGTAAGTTTTCTTTTTCTTCTCTAAAGTTTTATTTGTTTATGTATGTCCACATTGGACAATCCCATAGGATAGAGGTCCCCAGTGGAGAAGCAGCCTATTAGGACCGCTGTCAATAGGATCTAACTCCACTAGCCAGGGCGCCCCTCATTGGCTGTCGCTTCCCACGCACACTGATCATTATAAAGTAGCACTCAATGGAAGCTGCGCTTTCACACTATGAGTCTAAGGGTGCATTCACTCTAAGTATACACTCATCTCATTCGGAGCGTAAAACACGTTCAGAATGAGCGCGTACAAAGTAGATCCCCTTCATTTCTATGGGAGCCGGCATACGTGCGTTCCCCATAGAAATGAATGGGCTGTTTTTTTCCCCTATTCCTTTCAATGTATTACACGCGTATCACATTGAAAGCAATAGGGGAAAAAAGCCTCCCATTCATTTCAATGGGGAGCGCACGTATGCCGGCTCCCATGGAGATGAATGGGATCTGCTTTGTACGCGATCATTCCGAACGTGTTTTACGTTCAGAATTAGCTGAGCGTAGACTCAGTGTGAATGCACCCTTAGACGTGAGATTCTGTTCATGTGATTGCCTGATTTCCTAGCTGGTACATTATAAAGCTAGGAGTCCGTCTCCTGGCATAGTTATGTATGATACTAGGAGCCCCTACCTACCAGTGACATACTGTCCCATAACTATAATTTTAAGAGTCTCTCTCCCAGCATAACGTAACTAACTAGCATAACAGGAAATCCGGAACTCACATGGAACCCAGTCTCAAATCTGAGACCTGGAATGTGAGGCCACTGAGACCACGTGTCCTTGCACCCCCTACGCTTAGCTAATGGTAGTTCCAAGGAAGACAATTTTTTCATGAGTACCTACCTTACAACCCCCCTCCTGAGCCGTGAGAAAAATTTCTTGCTTGAAACTGGTCTGTGAGGAAAGAAAAGATGGGACCCCTGCAATGGGATGTCTCACATACTGTAGGTTTTGTTGTAGAATATCTTTGACTAAAATTCAGATTTATTCATTTTATTGAGGCTTGTAGAAACTCTGACGCTTTCTATCAAAACAGTCCCACTGAGATGAATGCAACTGGTTTCCAGTGAAAGAAGTATCTGCAGCAAACTCTGCTGTGTGTGAATGTTCCTTTAAGGAAGGTCTACAGAAATGAAACTGGTTACATGTTGTTCCTGTCCCTGCAATAACCAGTGATCTATGATAAGATTTCATATTCATTGTTTACTTCCCCTGCAGTGCCACCAAACAGGACATAAAACATTACATAGCTTCTCTTTGAATTCGGTGAACTATTTGTCTAACACGTGTATGTGCTGGGTCCTCCAGACTAATGTAGCTTCATTTTTGTTAAGAGTTCTGCTTGCAGTACTTTTCTCTCCGCATGATTTGTGCAGACACTGCATGGAAAGCACACGTGTGGTTTCTTAGTTAACCCCTTCCCGACATTCGCCGTAATAGTACGGCGCTGCCGGGAAGGGCTTTCCGCAAACCGCCGTACTATTACTGCGGATGCATGGTGCGCACACAGAAACTGTGTGCGCACCATGCACAGCGGGTGTCAGCCGTATGTTACGACTGACAATGCCCCGTAACACCCGCGGTCGGAACCGGGTCCGATCGCGGGTGTTAACCCCTGATACGCCGGCGGTCAACATGACCGCCGGCACCTCCGGGGTTTCGTTTTAAAATGGTGCCGATCGGCACCCCCCGCACCGGTTTCGGGGGGTGCCGGTGTTCGTAGGGGGAAGCCCGGGGTCTGATCAGTGACCCCGGGTCTGCCCCATCACTTACCCCCTCCTCGTACCTGGTTGATCCTGCCGTAAAGGAAGCTGTCAGCCTGTGCGTCCACACAGGCTGACAGCTTCCTATACACTGCAATACACCTGTAACACATGCATTGCAGCGTATATGTAGTGAAGCGGTGATCAGCTTCAATCCCCCATGGGAACAGAAAAAAAAAGTTGGAAAAAAGTAAAAATAAAAAAGTTTAAATAAGTTTAAAATAAATTAGAAATAAATAAAGCCCCAAAGATCCCTTTTTCCCCATATAAAATGTTTTATTATGTAAAATAAAGAAAAATAGAAAAAAAAACATTACATATTTGGTATCCGTAATAACCTGAACAATAAAATTAAAACATTATTTAACCCGAACGGCGTAAAAAAAAAAAAAACGTAGAAAACCGCACGAAATAATGATTATTCACCACCTTTCCCTTACAAAATGTTCAATAAAAAGTAATCAAATGGTCAAATGAAAACCAAAATGGTACCAATAAAAAGAAGAGGTCTTCCCGCAAAAAATAAGCCCTCAACCAGCTCTGTCTAGCAAAAAATAAAAATGTTATGCCTTTCAGAAGATGGCGATGCAAAAATAATTGATTTTTTTCCCTAAATTGAATTTCATTCTGCACAAATAGCAAAGCATTAAAAAATAATATAAATGAGGTATCGCCGTAACCGTACCGACCCGCAGAATAAAGGTAACATGTTACTTATGCTGTACGCTGCACGGGAAATAAAATAAATGCTAAAAAGCAATGCCAGAATTGATGTTTCCTTTTACATCACACCCAGAAAGAGTTAATAAAATGTAGTCAATAAGTTACAGGGCCCAAAATGGTGGCATTGAAAAGTACATCTAATACCTCAAACACCAAGCCCTCATATGGCCACATTGCCAGAAAATAAAAATAAAAATCTAGCTTGTACAATGTGAAGACAAAAACCCTAAAAGTCGCCAAATCATTAGAACGTAAGTGGCTGCGACTAGAAGGAAATGTATAAGCTGTGCAAGCATTTTCAGAGGACGCCCCATATTTAGAGCTAATAAGAGATAATACACCAGCGCTGATCCCCCAGAATGCCCCTCTTCCCCGTCCGTGTCATAGGAGCTGGTGGGAAAATAGAATGGGATTTGGTGTACCCAATTTACTCCGCACAGCTTACATATTCACTTCGGGGTTACTAATGCTCACTACATCACTTGATAAATTCTTTGAGGGGTGCGGTTTTCACAATGGGGTCACTTTCTAGAGGTTTCCACTGTTTTGACTCCTCAAGGGCTTTGTAAATGCGACATGGCTCCTGAAACTGATCACAGCCAGATCTGCCCTCTAAAAGCTCCTTGGCGCGCCTTCCCTTCTGCGTCTCGCTGTGCGTCCATATATTAATTTACACCCACAAGTGGGGTACTGTGGTAGTCGGGAGAACTTGCATAACAAATTGTGGGAAGCGTTTTCTCCTTTAACCCCTTGTGAATGTGCAAATTCTAGGGCTAAACGAAAATATTAGTAAAATAAATCCAAATTTGAAATTTCACCTCCATTTTGTATTAATTCTTGTTAAGCACTTATAGGGTTAAACTACTAGGTATATGTTGTTTTGGCTTATTTAAGGGGTGCAGTTTTGAAAATGGGGTGATTTATGGGGGTTTCTAATACGAGGGTCTTTCAAAACGCCTTCATAACTGGATTAGTCTCTTTAAAAATGGGTTTTGGAAATTTCTTGAAAATTTTGAATATTGTTGTTCCACTTGTAAATCTTATAATGTCCTTAAAAATGAAAAGGGCGCCTAAAGTTTGATGCCGACATAAAGCAGAGATCTGGGACATGAGATTTATGATATAATTTTGGCGGTCTGACTATCTGTATGTAATGCACATCATTTCAAACTTTATAAAATGCATATTTTTCAAACTTTCCACCAAATTTCCAATTTTTTCATAATTAAACACAAAACATATCAACCAAAATTTACCACTAACATGAAGTACAATGTGTTACGAAAAAACAATCTTAAAATCACTTTGGTAAGATAAAGCGTTCCAAAGTTATTGCCACATAAAGTGACACGTGTCAATTTTGAAAAATCGAGCTTGGTCAGGAAGTCAAAAAGTGCCATCGGCGGGAAGGGGTTAAGCACTTTTTAATGCATTAGGTATTCAGATCAGGGGTCCCCAAGCAGACTCCCAAAATAGAATACCGAACGCAGATGTGAACCAGGCCTTAACAAAAGTTAGAAATATGAAACTAAAACTAGGGACTAAATGCAAAAGTCACTGTTCTATTTAAGAAGTAATTGAAGTGTCATCCAAATTTTTGAAAAACTTCTATCTGTGGAGGACAATGTAAAAAAAAAAATGTTTAGTGTTGTCGATAATGGACTCAATACAATACCGAGCCCAGAGGTGAAGGCTACTGTTGTACGGTTATTCTGCACCAACAGCTTCTGACTAAGGGGGCGTTCACAATACCGTCGGTGTCCGACAGGTAGTGTCCGCTCCTAGTGTCCGCTCAAAATCTGTCATGTAGGGTTTTTCTGTCCGCTTGAGAAGTCGGACATCTTCACTTGCGGACAGGGAAGGACGGGCACGGAGTGCAAAACAACGCACCCGATGCCCATTTAAATAAATGACAGGTGTCACGGACACAGCTAGTGTCCGCTGCTAATGTCCGTGACAGATTTTGAGCGGACACTACCTGTCGGACACCGACGGTAGTGTGAACACTCCCTAAGATGACAGAACAAACAAAAAAACAAAACAACAAAAACCATAGATTTTCCAAATGTGAGGTCTCTGCATAAGCAGATGGCCAACTCCTTTAATTGTGAAATTGTTAGATTTTTATTCTTTGCTTTTTGTTTCAGGACCAAATGTTATCGAGGCCAAACAATATCGATCCGAAGCATCGAATTCATCTAAGGTATGCTTTTCCAATCTGTTACATTTTCCAAACCTTTTCTTCAAAAAACAGTGCGGCAGATTTACAAATACTGTGTAACAGTTAGTGCAAACGTATTCTAGACATTCTTAAGATGCACCAGATTTATCAAGAAGTTTAGTTCTATTTGGTACATTTGTCATAGTCTTAGACTTTCTAGTCAAACTTTACACCTTCTATTGGCTTAGTTTACTCAAGAAATATCTGCCAAAATCTCAGATTTCTGCAAACCCTAAATTTCATATTTATTTACAGTGTTAGGCCTGGTTCACATCTGCGTTCAGGTTTTCATTCGGGAGTCCACTTGGGTTCCCCCCAAACGAAAATCTACTCGCATTAAAAATTAGTTACTTAAGGAAACCTGCAGACCCCATAGACTAAAATGGGGTCCATGTGGTTTCTGCTCAGTTTCCACACGAAACATAAATAGTAAAGTGCCAAATCCAAAAAAAAGGAGGAATTAGTAGGGATATTGTAATCAATGCCCTGCCACCTTTATGCCTTAGGGTGCATTCACACTAAGTATATGCTGAGCTGATTCTGAACGTATGGGTTTTCTATGGGAAAACCACTGGCATTTTCGTAGGTATAATTGACATACTGTGATTTCAAAAAATGCACCTGTTTTGAAAACGCGGCGTGTCTGTACTGCGGTTTTTACCGTAAAGTAGGCACTTTGCCCTGACTGTAAAACGCTTTGATTTTTCACACATTGTTTCTGCCGTGGGTAAATCGCAGCATTTAGATCCCATAGGGCCCTGGC
The DNA here is from genome assembly GCF_031893055.1 of Leptodactylus fuscus. Taxonomy (NCBI): domain Eukaryota; kingdom Metazoa; phylum Chordata; class Amphibia; order Anura; family Leptodactylidae; genus Leptodactylus; species Leptodactylus fuscus. Next base: position 67,436,656 of record NC_134267.1, on the reverse strand, counting down.
CTAAGGCTGTTTTCACATAGAGGAATTTGGCCCTGATTTGGAGGTGGATTCTGTCCTGAATCTGCCTCCCATTGAAAACAGTCGAAAGACACTGAAAACATAAGGGTAAGTTCACACGGGGAACATAAAGGCGTATTTTGGCACCGAGAGTGACACGGCTCCCCACGTCACTCTCGGGCCAAAACCCGCCTGCCACGACTGTTGCGGCTTTTGACAGTCGTGGCTTCTCTCTCCGGAGTAGGCTCAAATGAATGGACCGATTCCGGAGGTTGCTGCCACGAGGTGGACGCCGCGGCTCAACAAGTCGTGGAATCCACCTGAAGAAAGGGCAGCTTGCTTCTTTTTTCCTTGAGCATGTTGCCGCTCACGGAAAAAGGAAGCCTGGAGGTCTCCACAGACCACCATTGTGAGGGGGCAGATTATGGCGTGGATTACGCGCCATAATCCGCCTCCTCTGTCCCCGTGTGAACTAGCCCTAAGTGTCTCGTTCAATCTTTTTGTGGATTCTGCAGCTAGTTAGCCACAGAAACTGGGGGACAAGCAATTCCACCGATTAGACGGACTCATCTAAGCATAATAAGTGGGTGAAAGCTGGAGGGGCGGAAATGGAAAAGAAGTTTGAAACGGAAGTCTACTTAAACTTCTTTCAATTTCCTCTGTGTATAAATAAAAAGTCCGTCCAGATGAGATGTAATCTGGAATGACAAATATCTTTTGCGGGGTTAGACTTGTGGTTTTTGCTGTTAATCTTACCTTTTGCATTGCAAAGAATCGTATTCCTTGTATTCCCTGTGATTTTTTTTAAATTTTTTTTTTCCCCCACAAAGTGCATATAGGATTTGTTAAAATGCTTAATTTTTATCCTACAAATTTTGGCCAAAAACATGAAAACTCAGTGTGTGCATTAAGGGGTTGTCTACCTTATTTAAAAAATAACATAACACTAGATAATGGTATAAATGAATTTAAAGAAAAAAAGCATAATCCGCCATGTTAATGTTCCCCATTTCCTTGCTGGTGCTTCAGTCCTCAATGCTTCTGGTACTTGCCCGACCAGACGTGCTGACGTCCTGGTCATCAAAACATGACCATTTCAGCCAACCTATGATGGGGACTGACTAGCCTCAGCAGTAACATGTTGTTTGTATACTCATCACCACTAAGGCCAGTAACTGACTACAGTAGTCATGTGAGGATGAACAGTGTGTCATCACTCAGTCCAGCAAAGACTTGTCGGATAACCCCCTTAACCTCAAGATCATCAGGCATCAGATAAGTCAGAGGTTTATGGCTGTATACGGAATATGAACTTTCATACTGTACCATCTCTAGAGTAATACAAACCTTGTCTCTATATACAAATACAATAGGTGATGCATAGCTGACTTTAACAGTGACAGCCTAATGATAAGCCATCAGTGTTTGATGGAAAGTGTCTGACATCTGGGACCTCTGCTGATCAGCACAGTAAATCATCACGCTTAAAGAAATGTGGCTGAACCACAATACCAGACACTACCAAAAGAGAGTTGTGGCACTGTTTCAGGAAAAAGTAAACCATATTCTTTCCCTGTTAAAGGGAGTCTATCATTGGGGATTCAGTTTTTTTAGTAGGCACATGTTGGAGTAGCCTCTAGAAAGGCTATTCTAGTCTTACCTCTCTTTCTCTGCTCCTCGCAGCCGTTTTTGAAATCTATTGCCAAATATGTACATGAAGCTCAGGGATCACCACAGTATCTTACCTTGTTCCTGAACACCACAGTGTCATACTATTGATGCCGCCTCTTGGTTTGTTCGGCTGTTCCAAATCTTGTGCATACGCCACTTCGGGTTTGGGCTGTGCGTACAGCACATGCTCCGCCGGACATCCTTATTATAGTCCTACAGGAGTGACAGCATATGTGCAGGATTTGGATCCTGCTGTTTAAAAACGGCTGCGAGGAGGAGAGAAAGAGGGGTAGGACTACAATAGCCTTTCTAAAGGCTATTCCAATGTGTGCTTGCTTAAAAAAACGAAATCCCCAATGATAGTCTCCCTTAAGGTGTATCTTTCTACCTGTTGATGCAGTGAAATGTTCCTATTACCACATCTCTAGTAAATACTGCTCCATTCTAATGATACCATTTAGTTATATCCATATTAATTTTTCAGGTGACCCAGTATACCTTACAGTCTCCAGTCATGTCAACTTACAACCAGCAGCTATGGCTAATGTGTAGAATTGAACTTGACAAATCAGATGGTAAGCAAGTTATTTTTCTGAATCAATAATAATAATCCCTCTATATAGCTGCACTGCAGGATCTCGCTGTTATCTCACCTTTACAGCACAGGATGGTAACTGCCAGAGTCAGTGTGGTCTGATGTGATCTCTGGGCTTTACATGATATTAGTGAGAAAGAAAAGTTTGCCAGCAAGTTTGCTAGTAGGGATAATATCTTTGTCATAACCATCACTTTATATTCTAGCCTTATATAAAAGCCAGAGCTGTATTGTGTTACAGTCATGTTGTCAGTCAGTTCTTAGTATGTTCCTGTCCTCTTTTCAAGTAATTTCAGGGTTTTGGGGATATCTTTTGCTAATGGGAAAGCAACGTGATTGAAATTGTATTGTGCTGAAGTTTCTTAAAATTGTCTATAGAACTATATCATCCACACCTAACATACCAAACAAGGCAAAACGGCAGACATTCTGACACTGTAATTGATGAAGGAAATCTGCCACCAAATGAATCAAAGTCACTTATGTGGTCAATGCATCTCAGCCCTGTATACAGTATATTTGTGTTTAAGGGTTACTTTGGGGTGATCACAGACAAAAGCACCTCCCAGATACATCAAGAGCTCCTCTGCATATGGATTAAAAGTTGTTTTTCATAGCAGTAGGGTTGTACTTTGACCGTACATAAGCAGAATAGTTTACAGTGAGAGAGGAGAAGGAGATAGAGATGTTGTCTACAGTATTAAAAGGATTGTACGAATAACAGGCAGATATCCCCTATCCATGGGATAAGATTTGTGTCACATTACTGGCGCCCTGGCCCTCGATCTCCTCTAATGATCGAAAGTGGAACTGAAATCCTCCCTGTGAATAGCCAGAGCCCCTTTCTAGAAGGCTGGCAGAGATTGCCGTCCTGGCAGACCCATAGTAGTGAATGGGGCACCTGTAACACAACCTCGCTGCCAATTCATTCACAGGGAGTATGATGGGGGGCTTTCGGTTCCCCTTACTCCTGATTACTGGGGGACCCCAAGGATGTGACATTTATCGTGTGTCCTGTGAATGGGACAAACTCTTTTAAGTAATTCATACCTGTCATGAAAGCCCCACTGTAAATCCAGATAATCCTACTGTTGTGAAAGGAAACTCTCCCTCTATGGTGCAGATTTCTCTCTGTGTTGTGGAGATCTTCTCCCTCTCCGGAGACATTTGTTATAGAGATTTGATCAGTTGCAGAAGGAGATAAATAAGAAACAGGCCATTTTGATGACTTCACTTACACTTCTTATGTGACAACTGCAGGCAATTTCTGGTGTCTTTGATTGCAGTTGTATGTACACACATGGTCAGTGAGGTATACAACATCATCACTGCAGGGCCAGCAGCGACCACGGGAGTGGTGGGGTTATTTCTTTATGTTTTGCCTTTGTAACCAAGTGTTTAAAGATCCTGGACAATTGTTGTTGACTGTATATTCCTTCCATCCATAGACTCCAGCTTCCAGAACAATTTTACGATGTCTGTAAAAATACATGGTGTGTCTTCTGATGCAACTGTGTCCTACGTTGATAACAAAGAGCACTCTCGGCCAAGGACACTTAGTTGTGCACAGGTACATATCACTGTTGGAATTTTAATAAGGTGCTATTTTCCAGGTATTGGTTTTATGTCTTAATAAAATGCAAATCTTTGTATATCATCTGAAACGTTCACAAATATGGATCATGTATAAAGCATTCCACCTTTTTCATAAATGTCTGGAACAGAAAAGGGCCTTCCCCAAATATTCCCACAGTATTGGAAGCATACAATTATCCAAAATGTCTTGGCATGCTGAAACAGTAAGATTTCCATTTACTACAAGGTGGCCCTCCTTATCAGACTGCTAGCCCAAACCCATCACCTTCTCGTTTGCCTTTTCTTGTATATAGGATTCAGTAATAGGCCACTAATATGGGATAGTTCGCTCTGCTTTACACTGCTTATACTCACCTTTGTGTCTGCTCTCTTTGATTTCAGAAATGCAATGAAATTAT